>NW_005187547.1:90280-102377 GCF_000239375.1 Pundamilia nyererei | reverse complement strand
CAGATCGTAATCGTGATTAAAATTCGATTAATTGAGCAGCCCTACACACCAAATAATTCACACTCATAATATTTCATCAGTTTCTGGCCTTTGCTGATTATTCACAAATTATTTATTTTTTACAGAGTGCTCTTAAGGTGTATGAACAACTATCTGAAGAGGTGGAAAAACTGAAGGTGGAAAAAAGCGAGACAATAACAGAGTATGTACTGGATCCAGTCTTGGTCATAACAGTACAAATAATGTTTTTTGCTTTGGAATTGTTAGTTTTTATTAATCTTCTTTCATTTTGAAGGGATTTTTTTGTTTGTTTATTTTTGTTTTGTTTTTTGGTAAAGCACTTTGTGACACTGGGTTTGATAAGCGCTACAAAAGTATTATCATTATTATTAATGTTGTTATCATTCTAAAATGCTAACTGGCATTTTCCATTTTCATCAGGAACAAAAAGCTTGAAGACCAGCTAAAAAATGTTAAAGGTACTTTGCATTTGCATGGTGTGATTTGTACCAGGGAAGACTTGTAATTTTAATTGATTGAATTTGTCCTAAATTGTCTTTCTTAGATTTGGCAGACAAACAAACACTTGAAAATGCACAGCTGAAAAGAGAAAAGGCTGTGGTGGAAAACGATTTGCTGATATCCCAGGTAAACTAAAGGAATGCTCTCCAAATGAATTGTTTGACCTTAGTTTAATATCATAATTTACAAAAATGCAGCTAGCATTCACAGTAGCTTTACATAAATCTGCTAAAACTCATAAAAAAATGTCACTTGTTTAGACATCCTTGCAGAAGTCTCAGGTACAAGCAGAGCAAGCTGAAAAACTCATGGATGAAAACGCCAAGATGACAAGCACGTAAGAATTTGCACGAGCTGTTGAAATATATGATTAGTCACAGTTTGAGGTTCTTCTTCTTCTTCTTCTTCTTTTTTTTTTCTTTTTTTTTTGAGCAAAGCTTTTAAAATGAATTGCACTGAAAAAAGGTTCCATGTTGTTTTCTCATCAACAGAAAGGACAGCCTTGAAAGTAAAATCAGAATTCTTGAAGGTATTTAAAATCAAATTTTACTAAATATTTTGTTGCTGTTAATAAGTTCTGAGTCTTTTATGTGTTTGTTTGCTATCTAAGCTGTGATTTCTTTGATATTTTTTTTTAGATTCAGTTTGCCAACAGAAGCATAAAATTTCCCAACTGACCAAAGAGAAGACCATACTAGAGAAAAGTATCAACGATCTACAGGTGCAGTAAAGCCCTTTACAAATGTTATGGAGTAAAATATTTTCTAGTATGATAGACCAGAGTACAGGTTCGACAGCTCTGAGTTTTCAATTTTCATGAACATATACAATACAATACGATACAATACAATTTTATTTATATAGCACATTTAAAAAACCACAGGTATGCCAAAGTGCTTCACAGAATGAGTTAAGAGCAATAATAAATACAAATATAAAGCACAAAATACAAATAAAATATACTAACAGGCGGGTGACATAACTAACCAATAATACACCAGGCATAGTAGGCACCAGTAAAGTCCACACACAATGCTGAAGGTTAAAACATTATAAACATTAACAAAGTGATAAAGATAAGTTCCAGTACACTAAAAATGTGGGTTCTAGGAGACGGGGAAAGCAAGGCTAAACAAATAAGTTTTTAATCGAGATTTAAAAGATTGAATTGAATCAGACGCCCGAATAGCTAGGGGGAGGTTATTCCAGAGGTAGGGTGCGACAGCGGCAAATGCGCGGTCACCTCTGGTCTTGAGCCGAGATCTAGGTCGCACCAGGAGCATATGTCCAATGCCGACCATGATGGTTATCCACATAGCCAAAACTCTGGAGCAGACACAGCTGCATTACTGCATTAGATTACGGCAATATGTCTCTGAAGGTTCTCTGTCATCCAGGTCATCGTGCTGCATTACAGCCACACAGTGGATGGAGACTACATTTTATTCTGAGCTGATTATAAATCAGTGATATAATTGCTGTCTCCATCCTTGTATATGAAAGACTGGATGATTGTAAAAGCGCTCATATTAAGTACAGTGTTCTGTGCTTTGAAATGAATCAGGGTGTTAGTCAGCTGGTTCAGACGCAGCAGGAAAAGGAGAGTCAAAGAGAAATCAAGTTTGCTATAGAAAACCTGCCAGCAGCAGGTTAAGTTCAGTCTGTTACCCTGGTAAGAGTTGAAGTTCACTGGCTTTCTGGATCAGAATACTCAAGTTTGCTAGCTAAGCCTGCTCTCTGGAATAGGATCCGACCATTATCTGTGTATAATTTCGTTTCTGTTTTGTAGGTGAGACTGATGAAACTGGAAAGGGAAAGGAACAAAGGTAAAAATCAACAATGAAAATTATTAACGATAATATTTTCAGCATTAAAGGAAACAATAATATTGTCTGTTTAATTTTTAACAGCATCCATTTCCTGACTTAAAATCTGTTTTTAAACAATATCTGAATTATCTCTCAAGAATATAGGAGCACAACAACTCAAGCAAGTGCGCCTGCAGAGCCTAAAATTGACAAAGGTATGCAGCTGTTTACAGATTTTGTGATTTGAAAAGCTGCGTGCATACACCAACCCCCAAAGCGGCCTGATTTTTACATTGTAATTGCAATTATGTTTTATCGTGTGTTGCAGAAAAGTTCCGGATGTTGCTAGAGAACTTGTGGGCATGTGTAGACCCAGAGCAGGAGTCGTCTGTAAACCAGTTGCACTTTCACGGTATTGTTTGTAACATAACAGCATATACGGTCTTTTCAGTTTGTTTTTCTTTTATTTAACAATTCTACACCTCTACATACACAATATCTTCTTTTAATTTCAGACTCCAGAGTTCCTCCTTCCTCTCCACAAGCCACACTGCACTCTCATTTGAGTAAAATGTCCCCGTTTGGTTCTCCGAAGATCAGTGAACCCCACAGTTTCCACATTCCAGCGAAAGCAACTTGTACGCCATTAAACCAGTCTCCTCGCGCACAGGATGCCATCAAGCACAAAGCATCTCTTCAGTGCTCTGGTGAAAGAAAGCAGGCAGGCACTCCAAAAACGAGCAAGCGATCACCTAAGGCACGCAAAACTGCTGAGTCATCTACGGAGATGGACACATTATCTGTTGAAGAGATTATCAGATTGTTTAAGCCCATGCCTCCCAGTATTTCACCACTTCCAGATTTGGTGAGAATTTGGTTAGATCTAATATGAACGGCTTTTGTTGTTGCTTGTTGATCAAAGTGCTGATTTTCCTGTTTATGACTTTACACGGTGTTCTGTTTACTGCAGTAGTTTAAAGGAAAGTCTTTAATATAATGTGAAAGTTTGTTTTTGAGAAACGTGTGTATGGTCAGACACTAGTTGAAGTCCTTCTTGGTATCTTAAAAGGTTTCAAAGCTGTAGTGGCTGCACATACCTTTTAATTAGAATTGTCATCAGCTGATAAAACCCGTAAGATTAACTATTTAAAATCAAATACCTTTGAAAGATTACTCTTTGATAAACCTTGTTATTCTTAGGTCATGATAAATATAATATCTTTTAAATTACATTCTTGCTTTCTTGTTTCCTTCAGAACACTGAGGTGGAATCCATGAAAATGGAGGTTCGAGAAAATGAAAGTCATTCTAAACCCTGTGAGGACCGGCCTGCTCTTAAACAAGAGCAGACCTTACACATTGCAACCTCACCATCAAGTCAAAGGAGTCCAAAATCAGCTGCACTTCAAATGGAGGAGAATGCAGACTTGTCGGTGGTCGCAGACGAGCGAGAGGGGGAAATTTCCAATGAAAAGGACTTTGAACCAACCAAGTTTGGCGACATTCCTAAAGTTATTGACAAAATCGCTACAGATGTGAGAGGAATACGTCCTCAAAACGACATGCTGATTGAACAGGAGCCATCATCTGCACAGTTATCACCACCATCATCGTCGTTTTCCACATCAAGTTTTACAGGATTGATTGAGGCTGTGCCATTACCTACTGAAAGTACACTTCTATCCTGTAATCCTGGCATCAGTAGAATCTCTAAAAATGAAAATGCCTTAGAAGATGCAAATAGTGATCTCTCAGAGACTGTAACAAGCATGGATGTTGACATGAGCCCTAGTGACATTACTGATAACAAAACAGTTGCTCCTGATGGTGGAGAGTCAGCCCTAATAAGTGACTCTATGGAAGGCATCGTGGCTGCAGCTACACAAAATAGTTCAGACATTGAAAAAAATACTCTGGATTCTTTTAAACTTCAGGACAGTACACGGTCTGGCTGCAAGGACTCTGATATACCTGAACATACTCCAAGTTCATCAGGCAGCAGTGACAGCATCACTGCTGTCTCTAATGAACATCTTGAAGAGAAATTGGAAGTTGATGAAAGCATCAAACTTCTTGGGAAGGAGGATGGGAATGCACAGAGGACTGCAGAAGATGATGTGGCAGCTTTGCCTGCATCATCAACCTGTAATAATATACCTCCACCCCCTACATCTCCGTTGTTAAAGAAGGAAGACGACCAGTCCGGTGCTGATCAGGAATCTGGCCTCGCAAATGTTGAACCTTTTAGAAAAAAGGATGCTGACATAGAAATAGTTACCAGCTTCCAAGAAACAAATACTATAAACTGTGAATCTTTGAAAGAAAGTGCACATTCTCTTTGCAAGCGAGTGAGTCCTTCCTGCCTTTTACCCTCTATAAAGCTGCAGGCTTTGGATAGTCATCCTGGAAAATTGAACGTTGATGTTAACATAGACCACGTCTCAACAAACAAACCAATTCCTTTTCCATATTTGGAGAAAGAATGTGACATTGAAAAAGCTACTGTTGAAGATCTTCCTCAGCACAAAGTACACACCAGTAGTAGTACGTCATTGGAGACGATGCCTGATTCCCCAGAGACAAATACTGTAAACTGTAAAGCTTCAAAAGAAGATAGACATTCTCTTTGCAGGCAGTTGAGTCCCTCATGTCTTTTGCCCACTGTAAAGCTGGCATCTTTGGACACTCAGCCAAACCCAGGAATATTGGATGCTGATGTTCAGACAGAAATTATTTCAACAAACATACAATCGCCTTCTTTCAGTTTAGAGGAACAAGGTGTCACCAAAAGTGCTACTAATGAAGACCAGGCTCAGGATAAAATGAATGGAGGTGATACTACTCCATTAATTCAGAATCCTGCCACAGAAGGAAAAGATAAATCTTTGGACTTGCAAACGGTAGAGCCTGAAAATCTAATAAGAGAGGAAAAAACTACCTCAGGAGAAAGTTCAGCTGAAGCTCAGGCTCCAGAGTGCATAAGCAATGTTCGCGGCGAAATGGGTCCTCCACTTCCTCGTCTCCTTACCCCTTTGAAGACTCCTCCGAAGGCGAACAGATCTATCAACCCAAGGCAGGCTATTGGGAAACTATTATTTCCTTCACCCATGGATGGAATTGAATCTCCTACTTCACCTACTCAGACTAACAGAACACCGAACCGTCATCAGCTGAGTTCTTTATCCACAAACAGCCCACTCCCTCTAAATGGAGTCCCCTCATCACCACTTCAGTTCGGCTCTGCCACGCCTAAACATGCTGTGCCAGTCCCTGGTCGCCTGCCTTTGACAGCAGTGAGTTCTTCTCCTTCATCATCCTCAACGACGCCATCTCAGGAGAATTCCATGAGATTTCTCGACACCATGTATCCAGAGCTCTCTGCCCGGGCTCGTACTCTGAGCATTCTTAGAGGCAATGTCAATCTCAACATTTGCTCATCTGAGGGCAGAACATTACCGACAACCGACAGTCAGAAGTCTAGCTTTAAAACTATAAACTCCACTTCAACGGCCTTCACAAAGACTGAAGTGAGGGGAGAAAAAAGGCCTGCCATTGGTATGCTGCAGCCTAAAAGCAGTAAATGTCTCAGGCTTGATCAGGCTGCTGGTGTGACTCGCAATCAGGTGCTTGCCTCCTCTTCAAAAAGTGGAGATGACACCTCATCAGCCCAGAATCTGACACTAGAACAGCCGAAAACTGAGACAACCTCTTCACCCCTGAAATCTGTAGAACATTCACAGAAAAATCTTATAGTTAACTCTTTAAGGAAAATTGAAGACCAGTGCTTTGATCTGCTGCCTGTGATCCGGAGCCATCTGCATGTTGGTAACCTTCCCAAAAAGCCTGTCTTAAGAGATGAGGAGAAGGAGGTCATCGCTGAAGTTTGCCAGAGCAACTCAGTTAGTAGACTGTTTATTGTTCTTACATTTTTTTATCTTTTAATTTCTGGTTGTAGGATCTACTGGGCTGAAAATAAAACAATCGCACTCTACTGCTACAATGCTTTTTAATAACCCTTTTGTCAGTAAATGTATTACCTCCTTCCTGTTTGTAAATTTTGCCACATACGAGTATGAAGGTAGTTTCATGTCAGCAAAATTAAGCAATTAGTTCACATCTGCCTCTCATCAAAATGTCTGACTAGTAAGAAGGTTCTTTGTGTGTAATTTGACATTTTTCTGTCTCTCTTGGTTTACACTTTAGGCAGATGACATGATTGTGGCCATCCTGAACAAACTGAAAGCTGGGAAAATGGACCTGAGTCGAAACTATGTGCAGGCCCTCTGCAGAGTCTACACTGGGCTCTGTAGGCAGAGGAGAGATGTGGAAAAGGCTCGTGTGCTGGCCTACAGCCTCCTAATAGAAGGTGAGCATTTTATGTTGTTCCATATTTATAAAAGCTTTACACAGCTTTTCTACACTAACATGGTTTTATTTAAAAATAATTCTAATGACAGTTTAAGAGAACTTGTATACGTGATAGCCAATTTGATTTTTGGTGTTGTTTAACTGGAAAACATAGTGACGGCATGGAAAGCTAAAGTTAAAGAACTACCTCTACTCGTTGTGATGTATTACTTAAGCTTATTTGTAGTCAATATTGCTATTGTTTTCTTTATTTCATCCTTTTTGCAGATTTTCCAGATTCTGCGAAGCTGATTTTATTTATGGTGACAACATGGCCCAACCTTCTCACACACACCAGTTCTCTGTCCCAAGCCATTCATGCCGTCACCAAACTAAGAGCATCAGAAGAGCTTCTCAGCTGCCTTTTAGCATTTCTTGGCTGGAACAAGGTATTTTTTGATTACGAGTATGCATTCTTTAAATCAAGTAGTGTGTGCCCTCTTAAACTTATTCTTCCCATATCACTACAGACTCCTCCCTGTGACATTGACGAGCTGATCTCCAGAACACTTTCTGAGATCAGATCGGGATCAAATTTAACCTTCACAAAACACAGTCGGTACGGGGAGGACCTTGGAGCCGAGGCTTGGGAACACGTCTATGCACTGCAACTGCTTTGTACAAACAAGAAGTGGAAGTGGACCTATGATAATTTACTAGGGTATGTTATTTTGTTTTTCTGTCTTGTAGTAATAATAATAATGTGAGGGTTTTGTTTTTTGTTTTTTATGTGACTTGCAAATAAGATGTAAAAAGCCATGTCCAACATGGCTCCTGAAGGCACATAGCTTCTGCTTAACTTGTTCATTTTCTTTGACAGCAAGGAGTTGTGGCCACTGATGAACAGTTGGGTAACACAGCCAAGACAGCAACAACAGCCCATCTCTGATGTGGCTGTTGCTACTGTGCTCAGACTCATAGGTCAGATGTTTCCTAAATTTATTTGGTTATCAAGCTTTAAGCTGGAGGGATTTGTTGGAAATTACATTAAATGAATTAAATTGTTTTTGTAATAGGATGCCTTGGTCAGCTGGGGCTGAAGGAGAAGTGTAATTCTACTGTGGTCACTATTGCCAATGTCATCAATACATTTGGTAGGCACGGACCAACTGAAGGTAGGAAATAATTGCATACTGAAGGGAATACAATGTTTTTGTTAACATGGTATCTCTTTAATTTGTGTAGTGTTGATTTAAGCAAGATTTATATTTCTCTGTCTCAGACATGTTAAAGCACATTTGCCCATCTGTATTTTCTGTGCCATTAAGCACATGCTGATTTGCCGCTAAAAGGAAGGGTTTCATGTAACAGTTCTAATTATATTATGTCACATGTGTGCAGGTGTGCCATGGGAGGTGCAATTAGCAGCCATCTACTGCATCTATGACCTATCTCCATGTAACCCCAAACAAGCCCTGGAAGCTCTTGCAGAATGGAGAGGAGAAATATCTCAAAGTGTCCCTCCTGCTGTCACTAGCTGCATTAACCAGCTAGCCTCTATTTGCAGACAAGCCAACAGCTAAAGTGCACAAATCCACAGACATGACAGTCTGTCCCCTTTTTTTGGAAACAGACGCATAAATTGGCGCTGATTTAAACTTACTGGGTGACTCACAAGCAGTTATAAATTGGTGGTTCTAAAATTTTAAAACGTCCAGCAGACTGCTTTTTTGTTTTAATTTTTTTATGTGCACTTCTACTCTAAAATTATATAAAAATGTTTATATTTCTGAATTTTGTAGCAGTTTTTGTTTTTTAAATTGAAACTTTGCCTGTAGCAAATGTACTGGTATAACTTCTGTTATACTCAGATTAATGCTGTAAAGTACTGTACAGTGTGTATATGTGTGGTGTGGCTGTGTATGTTTTTCTGCTGAAGTTTACAGTTGTAGCATCAGTGTCTGTATTCATGAAAAATAGGATTGCCAAAGTAAATATGTTGTACAGTTAAAAGCTTGAGAGATTATTTAATTGTTTTTTTTTTTGGGAGGGGGGGGGGCGGTTTTCAAATTAAAATGTCCGAATTTGGATCCAAGTTGTGTTCATTTGCTGCAGTCTCTATTAACCTAGGTCTTCTCAGTGATGTGTACATACTTCAAAGCTATTGGGAATGCTGCATACTATCTGATCAACCTGTTATTTTTATAAAACAAATTATCTTGAAACTAAAAAAGTAAAACGTTCACAGTTTGATGAACAGTGAGGTTTATTTTACAAACGTCAGGACTCATTAAAATAGAGTAATACCCGAGGACTACTAAACCACTACAACAATCATGTTTTATCTTACCCGGTGTTCAGATTTATCAAATGTGGAAATTTTGTAAGTGCTGCCATTTCCGGGGCTGCCTATCAAAATAAAATCTACAATCGCTCGATAGCCACATTCATCATAACGTTCAAGCTCATACGAATTAGGACTTCTTTTTTTAACCTCCATGCAATTTGTTATGATAGGAGCAGATAATCGTAGAAGTTTTATAAATCAAAACTATTTTAGTCGTTGATAGTGGGAAATATTTTAATAGAAACAAAAGCATGCTTTGTGCCAAATCTAAGAATAGCAACAACAGAAAGAACGCCTTAACTGGAAATAATGATAATAATAAGTAGCTCGTATTCTTTTCTTTCTTTTTCATTTACTTTTAGTGCGTCAAAATAAAATAATTAAATTTAGTTAAATTTCAAGGGACCAACTTCCGTTCTGTGAGGCCTGTATATTGTTAGCTTTACCGCTCTCTCGGGGCTGAGGGGTGTGTTCAAAGATTTAAATCCCTCAGACATGCGTAGATGCTGAATGCTACTGGGTGCGCCATATTGCTGTTTTACTAGGGTAGTGGAGTTAGCGAAGCCGCTTGGAAAACCAAACCCGTTTCCGGACATGAAACCCTGAGAGGATAATAAGTGAATAAGCGCGGTAGGATTTATTAGTTTGCTTGACTGCAGTGTGTTTCATTTGTTACATTGCTTGCCATTTTAAGAAGAGAAGAGGGGTTCCCGTTAAACTCTGAGTCCAATGGATCCCAGGACCGCTTGGATCCAGCCGGAGCAGAAGGTACCTGCCAGTACCCTGTGGATGCACATTTGGCGAACCCCTCAGGAATTCGGAGCAGGCTCCGGTATCGACAGCCGCCTTCAACACCAACGTAACTTTGCAGCGCAGAGCGCAAACTCCACGGACTCACGCGGTGAGTATTGCAGAAATGTAGCACCGCCACCGATGGTAGTGTTGGGGAACCTGTCGAAGCGAGACGGCAGCGGGGAGAGGGGAAGTGTCCGGAGGAAGGGCTCGTTGTCGCCGTCCTCCTCCTCTTTGGACTCGGAGGCCGAGAGTTCCTCGCCCTCTGGTTCCTGCCTGCACATCGACAATTTGAGCGTTACAGAAGAGGCTAACCAGTTCTTGCACTACGGCAAGCAGGAGTTGAAGAAGAACAGTCTCCGACAGCAATACCCTCTAACCCCTTTTCACACTGTTCAGCAACACTGGCGCAGCATGCCACAATCTACCGACCACACCCCCCCTGGGATAAGAAATCAGCATGGGAACAAGCACCACTATCAGACGCATTCATCCAGCCGCAGGAAGCACCTGAACAGGGCCAACACTTTCCACGGCATCAACCCCCTCCTGTGCTTCGACTCCAATGGACATCATCCAGACTCTAATTGTAGCCCGTGGAAAACCAGGCGCTACAGCCAGGGCATCAATGGGTAAGGAAAAGGAGGGAGGAGGGGGTATGGACAAACTTTTCTTTTATCCAAATGCAGTGTTTCACCATAGATGTGCTTCTGGTTTACACTTTATTTCCGTCTTTTTAGTCTTCACGAAGAGATTATGGACTTCTTCAGCTTCATGTCACCAAAACCAGAAGAAGAGTCAATGAGAAGGGATGTAGTGAACAGAATAGAGGGGATTATCAAAGATTTGTGGCCCACAGTACAGGTGAGTGTCACCAGCATAGATGTTTACCTGTGCACACCTTTTGGACAGGTAACTATGGGGTGGGGGTTTGGATGCTCAGTTTTACATACTTTTGTTTTTGTGATGTGCTGCCAACCCTCTCATAAGCCAAGTATGTTGACTCATGAGTATCAGAGTAGCTTCTTAAAGTTAATCAAGAGACAAGCTGATGTTAGATTCTTGTTAAATTCAGGAGTACTCCTCCCTGCTTCCAGAGTAACACTGAACACACGAGTCAGATATATTTGGAAAAAACTAACCTTTACTCCCACTCTTTGTCTGGCATCCAAATGTTCGGACACATGCTAGAACAGAAGGGATATTTCAACCGTAGGTACTTGTAAGCCTGAGGAAATACAGCGATGACCCCAATCAAGCGTTTTTTACTGCCTTGGTCACAATAAAGGGCATCTTTTTGCCCTGCACTTAACTTTATGAGAATCCAATTTCTTTTTTCTTTGCTTTTGGTGTATTCAGTAATTTTATTTAATTTTTTTTATGGTTATAATTATGCAGCTTGTTTTTGTTTGTGATGCCCTGCATAAATCAGGCCTATGATTTTCATGGTTTCAGCAGTCATTACGTTTGGCACTTTACTACATTTGTGTGTCCTGCTTTATGCAGAAGGCAGTCAGCAGCATAGTTTACGCTATATGTCCAAACAGACTTGGCCAGATGTAATGATTCATTCATATTGCCTGCATTCCCAAAGTAAC
Organism: Pundamilia nyererei; assembly: GCF_000239375.1. Taxonomy (NCBI): domain Eukaryota; kingdom Metazoa; phylum Chordata; class Actinopteri; order Cichliformes; family Cichlidae; genus Pundamilia; species Pundamilia nyererei. The sequence continues at coordinate 90,963 of NW_005187547.1, read as the reverse complement.
ATTAGTAAATTATTTTCCGTTGTATACTGCCAACAGAGTGCACTCTGTAACAAATGGCTCTTTTTTGGGGGGGGGTGTTCACATTATAAACATTTTGAACTAATCCTGGCCCACAGAAATCCCACTGGGCCTCACTGTGAATTGGATTCTTTTCCTTTCTTTTCTCTGAACATCACTCTGTGTTACTCCTCCTATCCCTGGTGGTGATTTTATTTTATTTTTTTCTTTTCTAGAAACCAGACATTTACAGAGGCAATAGTTTTATTGCACATCTTGACTAATACATAAAATTAGTGTATTTTGACCATACACTGTATGTAGAACAGTAGAAAGCCTGGTCAACAAGCTGGATACATAAACTGTGGATGCAGCACAGATACAGATATCTGCGAATCAGTGCTATGTAAAAGACTCAGAAATATTAGAGTTCTGTTCAAGTAAGACTGGAGTTAAACCTTCTTGGATGTGCTTCCCCACATAGCAGTGCAGCTGGCTTGGCCTTTACTTTTTTACTGAGTTTTATTGTTTTTATTAAGTCAAGAATTGGCCATATTTGCAGAATGGTAGAGCACAAAGTTGTCACCTAATGCTAGCAGGCTTGGATGGCAAGCTGTGTCCAGACTGTATTGTTGCACACTCAGAGACACCTGCTAAGTAATGAATATTTATTTATCCAAATGGCT
>NW_005187547.1:74659-89588 GCF_000239375.1 Pundamilia nyererei | reverse complement strand
AAGGGAAAAACAGCCATGTATGGCCTTAATTGTAACTACACTGAAGTCTTTATTTTATTTTTTAAGGTTCCACATTGTCAGCTCAAAATCAAGGTCAAGCTAGCAAATACCTCAGATATGCTTATGGCTCTTGAAACCAAACCTATGTTGTCCTCTGCAGGTGGAGATATTTGGCAGCTTCAGCACTGGGGTTTATCTTCCAACAAGGTAACATTTGTTGCATTACCGTTGCCGTACACTCTCACCTTACACGGGCTACTTGTAAAATGCACTGCTTTTTAGGAAGTAGGAGCACCATTTTTTTTGTCAGTATTAAAATGCCACACTGCATTCAGTGTTCATTCTGCTAGAATTTACACTGAACTAGATGCTGTTTATTATAGATTTTTACGTATGCATTGTATTTCTCAAGATCTTGTCCTGAGAGTTGAGTTACAGAAATGAAGAGTGTTGAGGGGGAGTGACATTTCAGCAAATATGCAGAAGTTTAAAATATTCAGCAGCCTTATTTGGAAACATTGTATCGCATTAGCAAATGAAGTGATTTTTGGAGTGAGTACATACAGCATCTGTTTTGTGCAATGGTTGTTTTCATTGGATTCGCATAATACTCGCTCAGCAATGAAAATTAAACTGCCTGAACAATTAAATATTGGTTATGAAATAAAACTGTCTTTCTGACATGTGTACACAAACCAACAGGCAGAGATCACTGCTGCTTTCTTTATTATTTGTACATATGTTATGTAGTCAAAAGCCTTTTTGTTGTGCAGATAAGATTGAAGTTTTATGACTAGAACATGGTTACAGTAACTTCTCTTTTGTCTTGTTGTAGCTATTATTATTTTTATTTTTTTTACCATTTGGTGTGTGTCTGAGAGACGTGTAAAGAAACCGTTTGAAATTGTGTTGCGTCCTTAGTGACATTGACCTGGTGGTGTTCGGAAAGTGGGACCGTCCTCCACTGCAAGAACTGGAGCAAGCCTTGAAAAAACACAATGTGTCCGGCTCACATCCCATCAAACTCCTTGACAAAGCTACAGTAAGTCGTGAGAGAATCCTGGCTTTTTAATTTTGGCATTGCCAAATTGTGAACTAATTCTTGACATTTCCTTAGGTGCCAATCATCAAGCTTACAGACTGTGAAACACGGGTCAAAGTGGACATCAGCTTTAATGTAGAGACTGCAGTCAAAGCAGCACAGTTCATCAAAAGCTACCTTAAAGTAAGCCTTTAACGACGGACTTTTTTCCCCTTTTAAAAAAAATGAGTTTGTGTAAATGATAGTTTTGTTTTTCTGCTAATTTGTTTTATTTTTATTTTTTTTCTTGTAGAAGTACCCCGTTCTGCCACCCTTAATCTTCGTTTTGAAGCAGTTCCTGTTGCAGAGAGAATTGAATGAAGTCTTCACTGGAGGCATTAGCTCATACAGTCTTATACTAATGGCCATCAGCTTCCTGCAGGTACACAGTGATGCTCATCAGCAAAGTGTTTAGTTCCAGAGTTGATAATAACTACACTCTGGTTTATTTAAAATAAAAACATTTTGTAAAAGTTGACCAAAAAGTTGTTAAAATGTAAAGTGTTACACAGCAAAGGTAATAAGTTCTTTATGTCCTGCTAATCAGCTACACCCTCGGATAGACACGAGCCGTCCCAACATTAACCTGGGCATCCTGCTGATTGAATTTTTTGCACTGTACGGCCGTGATTTCGACTACATTAAGACCGCCATCAGAGTGAAAAATGGAGGAGCCTACCTGTGCAAGGAGGAAATGCTCAAAGAAATGGAGAATGGAAACAGACCATCCTTGCTCTGCATAGAAGATCCAGTCCAACCAGGTCAGACTAAAATAAAGAAAATGTTCAAATGTGTATAGAATTTGTACAAGACATTACTGCAAAAGCAAAAAAACACAGGTATTTATTGGCTGCTGGAAGGGCAATCCAAAGTGAAGGGAAATCAAAATGTTAAAGAGCTGCAGTATAATCACCTGTGGGTTCAGTAACAATAAAAGTTGTGCAGAGGAGGCAAATGATTGCTGTACATCCCAAAACATTTGATATATATGAATGCCAAAATGTGTCATGCTGTTAGAGTCCGTCTTGTAATGCTTAACTAATCGAGTGTGTGCGTGTGTGTCTGTGATCTTCACAGGCAACGACGTGGGCAGAAGTTCATATGGGGTTCTGCAAGTCAAGCAGGTTTTTGACTTTGCCTACATGGTACTAAACCATAGTGTTTCTCCACTTTCACGTGCATACCCTAACAAAGACTGTGACAGGTTTGTGCCAACCCACCCACTCCTAATCATAAGGAAAGTGTAACCTTTCCTTATGAGTTTAATCTTTACAGTGTTTCTCTAAGTAGTCATATTTTACTTTCTCTATGTTGCAGTACTCTGGGAAGACTCATCAAAGTCAGCCAAGAGGTCCTGAAATACAGGGACTGGACAATCCAGAAGTGGGGTGCCAAGCAGTATGCCAAGCTGGGAAACCACAGAATGTTGTCTTCAACTTCTGGTTAGTGCCTGCTTCGCGTAACATGAACTGGAGTTCAGTTTCAATAACTGATGTTGCTGAAAAGAGGAAAATGTGTCAAATATACCCAATGCAGTCTAACCGTAATCTGTTTGGTCCTAGATGTTGAGGCTTGTGAACAGGATCTGGCCAGGCTGATGCTGGGTGGGGATCAAAGAGACTCATCCTCCCCGCTCAGTGCTGACTCCCCGTCACCATCTCCAGTTTTCGTTAACAGCCCCCATCACCGTTTGTCCTCATCCTCTGCTTGCTCGCTCTCCTCTTCTTCCTCTTCTGGAAGTGACATAGTAAGGGCAAATTTTCTTTTCTTCATTTTACCAAATTATTTGACAACCACTCTGGCACACAAGGTGGCAATTCAAAATATGTAAAGATAAAGCACATAGACAAAGCAGCTATAATGTTCCATCACAACTTGATCATAGTCCAAATGTTTAAGGTTTTTCTCTTGTCAGTCTGGCTTTCTTAACTTGTATATGGACATTCCTAGGAATCTGAATCCCCTCACGGCACCAATACTACTGTCCAATTCCATCCCCTGACCTTCCAGTCAATGTTTCAGATGACTACTAACCTGAGGACTGCGCATCCAGCAGGCTTTATTCACACAATGCATCAGGTCAGTCTGTTTCTTCATACTGACATTTATATTTCAAAAGGCAAAGTCCAATTTTTTTTTTTCCAAATGCCCTTTAATGCTTTAAAAGAATCCCAAATTCAATCTTTTTCTTTTTTCCCCACAATTTTTCAGATCCAGATGTCCCTCCCAGAAAACATAGCCATCCCCCATCTCTCCGATTGCCGCTTCTACCACGAGACTCCTCCTTCCATCGGCGTTGTGCACCGTCATTCGCCACAAGTCGCACCACAAACCCCTCAAATCTCACAATACATGAACTCTACCAGCCCTCTCCTAAGTCCCCACCACCACCAACAACAACTTCATCACCCTCAGGTAGGAGGACTGCAAAGCCGCTCTTATGCCATGGGATCCAATTCCCACGGTTCACTGGAGCATCCTAAACTTGTCTTCAAGCACAATCAGTGCAGTAACCTCCAAGGCCAAAGTCACGTTAACTTCAGTCCTCAGCGCAGATTTGTTCCCCAAGTTCATAACGCTACATCGGGTTTCAGGAACCAGCAGCAGTACGGCCGTAACGCCTGTCGACGCAAAAAGAAGGACAATTTTCCTGCCTTGAACCAAATCAGATGAAAGAATACACCTACAGTATTTGTCCCAACTGGTTTCTGAAGGCCTCTCTACAACCATCAAAGTGATCATGTGATGATACTTTTCTTTTTTTGAAATCTTGATATGGGAGGCTGTCAAAAATGCACCTTATCGTGCTAGCATTCCCAAGTCAGTTTACTATGCCGCACACTTCCTGTCCGAAAACTGAATTTAAATCCATGACTGAACTCATTTTGTTACATCTGTCTGAAGTCAGAAGCCCCTCTCTCAATGTGACGCACACCAGCACAGACTTGATTGAGGATTTTCCAGACTTCACCTTCTCATCAGTGTTACTTCCTAGTTTATTGAGCAGCTCAAGTCAAGTAGAGTTTCCATGGAACTCGGACCTTTTTGAACATCGTGTGCCATTTTACTGAACTGGTTCATCGAGCCTGGCATCTCTTGAACTTTTGACTCTTGTCGGGGCCCATCTCATCAGGTTTGGGGGCTCATTTGATCTTGTGAATGCAACACCCTATTAGCTGAACTCTTCATGAAGAGCCCCTACAGCTAGGGCTATTACTACAACTTGTACTCTGGATCGAAGCACTACCTTTCTACCTATGCAGCTCAACGCTGACAGTGTTTTTGGTGTGACGGCACAAAAATGGACCTTATCGCAAGTGCTCAAACTGTGATGACTTGTTTGAATGTACGAAGTGTTTTGTGTGTGTGTTGGGCATCATCCGTTGTCTGCTTCCCCTTTTTTTTTTTTTTTTTTTTTTTAATTAAATTGGGTGGTTGTTGTGTTTTAAAAACTTTTCCCCTCACTGATGTCTCCTCCCCCCACACACATTAGCACCTCTGTTTTGTTCTGTACTGTAAACATTGCCACCTTATATTATGTCTGTTGCATTTCTGTGCAATATTGACCAGTTTTTAATTTATTCCACTTTTTTTTTTTTTTTTTAAATAAGGGAGTTCTCGCCACTATAAGGTTGCTTTTTATATTAGCCTACATTGATCTGTGCAATAGGATTTGAGGGCCTAGGACTGTCTGTTTACAGCTTTCCAACACAAGAGGGAGCTATGGTGTAATGTGAGAAATGTGCCAAAAATCCCATGATGCCAACACATAACTATTGTCATTTACCATTGATTTATGATCACTTGAACTTTTCCCAACTGTCCAAATATAGCTCCTCCCACCACTGGTTCTCATTTTAAACATATCACTTAATTTGGGGGTTTGTTTTTGCTTTCTTCATTAGTATTTCCTCTTGATGGGCTATGTTGGGGAAATGCACCTTTTTAGCAGTGTTATATCTTGTTAGTTCAAGAAAAGTTGGTGCTATTTATTACCAGCAAAGTGCTTGTTTTCTTGCCTTATATCTTTTTTGATTCTGTTAAAGCAACAATGTAACTGCCTTTCTAAATGACCAAATCTGACCCTCCTCCGTTACATAGTCAGAGCCTTTTGTGTTTTGTCAGTGGCAACAAAACTGTTGGACTTTTGCCATACAGCTTGTAGATGTAAGCTCTGAGAGCAGACTCCGATCGCAGTCAGTGATTGTTAGCATGAGCAGCATGTCCGTGAGGTGTGTGTGGGGGTTTTTTTTTTTTTTTTGTTTGTTTTTTTTTTCCCCTAAATTGATAAGAATAGTTGATTTGTGCAAGAGGGCCTTGTATTTTTTCCAGAGGTTTTCCTCTGCCATCTTTAAAGTCAGTATTTCAAAGACAGTTTCACAGCTAAAGTTTACATAGCGACTTGTTCTTGGCAAACCAGAGATTTATTGTTACAAGACTTTTGGCTGAGGCAAGAGTAAAAATCACTTAAAGTCTCGTGTTTCGAAAGTCAGATTATTGTAACATGCCGTGTACCAAACTGATGGACACATGATGCTGTCAGCTTTTTTTTTTTTTTTTTTTTTTTTTTTTTTTCTTTCTCCTCCCCCCAGTGCAGCTTTTTAGCAATATGTTTAAACGATAATCTAGGTTGTTACATGAACCAAATCTCCCCCCAGCTCATTCCTTCCTGTACATTTAATGGCTGGTTGTATTGTGTAAACAACTGACTTTTTTTTTTTTTAATACAATTTTTCTATTTTTTTAATAAACATTTTAAAATTCCAAAAGTCATTTGTGTGTGAGAGAGAGAATTTGTGGACTATACTCAAAAAGTGACTGTGTCCAAGGAAACACACTAATTTAGTTTTTCTCTCAATTGCTTTGATGCAATTTTTCCTGCAGAAGTTATTCTCACTACTCTTCATGCAGTTGAGGCATTTTTCATAACACAGTCACCTGTGCAAAAGATACTACAACAATCAAAACCTTTTTCATAGTTTCAACATCATGTAAGTATATTGTAATCCCACAAAGTCTCTCATGGGGGCACTGCTGGATCATTTGCTTGGTGTAGCTGCTCCAGAGTCATTAGCTTTCAGATTGTCAGCAGGGAAATGGGAAGAAGGGGCTTCAATGAAGTGGTTCATCTAAAGGTTTAATCACTAGAGGGTTAGTGGCTGAAACTGTCATTTTATTTCAATTAAAGCAATGGAAAAGGGGGCAATGAGGATGCCCCCTTTTAGTCTTTCATTTAAAAAAGCTGACTAAGACACTAGGAAATTAGACTTTAAATCTACGGCTTGTAATGATTACTTTGGCACAGCTACAGTTCATAATATTGTTAAAAGTTGGTTCTTTGTTCCTGATAGATCTATTTACTAGATTAGATCATAGGGCTCATGGGATCTGGCCTATGCACTGATGAGAAATTCAGCTGCCTTTCCACACAGTGGTTGTTCACACAGTTTGTGCTGCTACATGGTTTGCCTAAAAGCATGTCAGCCCTTAGGGGAAACAGAAGGCGCCTCCAGTTAGCATTCACCTGCTGAGATCTGTATGCAGTAAAGGGGGCAATTGTCTTTATGTAATGCTCACAAAGAGTGAATATCTTTCTCTAGATAAGAGCGCATTTCAAAAAAATAAATACATTTATACTACGTTAAGAATGACAACTTTGCTGTGCTCGACATGTCAAGAAAATAGCTTTCCAGTGGGAATAAACAAGCCTTTTTCACGTATAAATCAGTACAATCTCATTGTGTGCTAACCAGTCAAACTGAAATGGCTAAAGAAGGTTCTTTAAAGGAGCTTCCTTTCAACCTCTACTGGAATTAAATATAGCTTATGCCTCCAGGCTGTCTGAAAGCACCATGGCTGTAGTTTAAAATTTGGTGTCGATACATAGTATCAGGGTATAAGGGACATTTTGGTCCAGAGAACAATTATTACAATATTATTTTTGCTTGTAATGGTTGTTGGTCTGACTCATAAAATAACACCCAGGTAAAGTAGGTAAAATATGGAGACATAAATCATATATACATCAGATTTTTGTCATACACATTTTCAAATGATATAGCTGTTATCTCCTCAATGCCACCCAATAGTGCTCAGGCCAGTTTTTTGTTTGTGGGGTTTTTTTTAAGAAGTGTTAGAAGTGACATTGACAAGTCTTTTTTTCTGTTTTTCTGCCAATTATTCTTCCTTTGTGTCTTTCTGAAATACAGAGAAAATGTGATCAAAGGCTCAGCCTTAACTACTGACTGGTTCTTTTTGTCATGCTTTCAAGATATATGGAAGAGACTTTTCTACCATTATGCTATTTACAGCATGGAGCCATGTAGACACAGATGATGCGAGCACAGAGTGTGCATAACAGACGAAAATGACAGTGATGGTGTTGTTTTAGTGCAATGGAAAGGGAAGTCAAGAAATAAAAAGTCTCACGGACTTTTTACTTTTGCACCTGTAAATGGATCTCTAAGTGAAAGATGATGTCCATCTGAAGTTCTGTACGACTGTAAAATCGTAAATGTACTGACATCGGTCTCACTTCACTTTTCACTTTCTATTATGCCTTTCTTAGTTCAGCCTCTTAGAGGAGAAAAAACCTTTAAACATGGTGGTCTTCGAATTCTACACACTATTCATACTCTTATTTTTATGTATTTATATATTTATTGTAAATTTGTTTTAGAATAATGTATTATAACAATAATAATGGTCTAAATGTCGACCATCAAAGCCCCCTGAATATGCCACTGATAGCTAAAACTAAACATTCAGATTGAGTTTCCACACTATAGCTATATAAAATGTGTCTAAAATCAGATCCCATTAATTGTGGCCTATGTGCACCCACCATGTTCATTCATTTTTCGTTTACGTAGGACCTGTTAAATAGCTTATCTCCCTTTTGTGTTTCCAAAGTCAAAGTATAATACTCTTAGCTAACAAGCATAGCCTCTTGGCCTAGATATCTCCACTTACCTTGATTTCATGCTCATTCGTGGTTCAGTCCAATGTGCTCACTTGAGATATCTTTTCTTCTTTGGCTCAAAGAGGCCTGATGGATTCTGTATTCTGCCTGATAAAATGGCTCCATTCAGCCTCTCTCTAGTCTAAAGCTCACTAATGACCCATACACACCAGTATTCATTTTCTTCCCACAAAACCTATTTTTCTCTGAATAATGGAGCTTTTTTGGCAGTTTTAAGAAACATACTTCTCTAAAGACCCTGACAGAGGAATGGAACAGACCCTAGTTACATCTATATCTTTCAGATCATTAGTTCCATTTTTTGGAGATTTCTTTAGAAGGCAGTGTTAATTTTTCATATTCAACAGGCGGCTGTCAACAAACATTGCATAACAAAACTGAGGTACAAATCTCATCAACCAGCACAGTTGCTGACGGATGTTGGTCCGAAATTTTCTAAAGGTGTAGAAACTCAAAAGGTTTCATTTATCTAAATCAAACCATACATTCAGTTCAGATTTGATTTCATTTCAAAACATTTATGGTTACACACCCAGACTTTCAATAATAAAAGACTAACTTCGCATAATGCAAATAAATTTGTCACAGATAAAAATGGCTAGCACCTCATTTGATAAATGCTCCATATTCTCCTCCAGCTAGTTGCTTACTTTGCCTGTTTGTTGCTTGTTCTTGGCAAAGTTTCCACAGTGAGTTTTTTTTTTTAAATCAGAGTACAGGAGAGCTGTGAGACTGAATCAAAATGTCTAATTGTAAAACTAAAACAATGAGCTGAATGCCATTATAATCTTCAACAGAGCCAACAGCAACTGCAGAATATAGATAAGTTGATGTCAGTTTATCATTTCAAGCCTTCCACATTATCATGCCAATTCCATCTGGTGTTAAATATTTGACTAATCCAAATTACTTTGGGTGTAGATTATGAATAGCAAATAGCAAATAACAAATAAAATTACGGTGCATAACATAAATAAAATGAAACCTACAAATCATAAAAATATACGATGTAGGTTCTTTGAAAGTTAACACCAAGAATAAACTTAGAGAGGGAATGCATGTTTCCATGATTAAATTATGACTGCATTATTTTTATATTCAGCATGCTCGGTTTTGAGGTTGTATTTATACAGAAAAACACATTTACAAACCGGGTGCCTTCCATCACTTTATCTTTTCTCTGTAGCTTGCACCCTGCTGAAGAGTTATTTAGATGACTCAGCCTATTACTGCGTACTGTATGTATCTCTTCAGATGTTGATAGCTAGCTTGCTTGATGATTTGGGTTTATGCAACACAACACACCGCAGAATGCAGCATGACCCCATTTATGCACTGTGTTTTTGTTGCGCTTGTGTGTTTGAACTCGAAGGGAGAAAAAGAAAATAGAAAATTACTTTTATTCATCTTCGTCTCGGGCTCCTTTGTTTACTCTTGTTCTCTCAGGGTATATGAAAATGTAAAGGAAAGTGACTGGTTCCACTTATTGCATTAGGCTTATATGTTGGAGTATCGTGATACTGCAGCTTTCTGAATACTGGGTTTGCACTTCTAAGAATTTAAGGGATCAACATATCATCATATCAGTGTTGCAGCCATTATTTGCAGTTTCTGCCACAAGAAAGATAGCACACTGTCCCTGATTTTAACGCTGTCAAACACAATCAGACAAACTTGATTATGGATCTATATAAAAATATCTTTCTGAGACATGTTGCAGCAAGCATTTGTTGCAGAGTTGCGATGAAAATGGATACATCTGCAGTATTTATGCAAAATTTAGGCTGTCTGTGTGAGGGTTGGGGTTCTTATAACCAACTAATTGATTAATGACAGGATTCATTTCCCATTCCTCAAGTAATGTCACTAGTCACATTAGTTTCAGCACTCTGCACTTTGCAGATGCTACACTACCATTTTGCTTCCACTTTATAAAAGATGCCACTGATGTCACTCACTGGTCTGTGGACTCTGAACCTGGAATCATCTATTTGTCAATGAGAGCTTAGTAATAGGGTCATAAATACTAGTATTTATACAACACAAGATCACAATAGTCACCTCAAGGTGCTGTAAGGTAAAGACCCTACAATAATACAGAGAAAAGCCCAACACTCAGTTGACCCCCCTATGAACAAGCACTTGGCGACAGTGGGAAGGAAAAGTCCTTTTTAACAGGAAGAAACCTTTTTATCTCTGGCACAATAGTTCTTATTATTTTCTAGAAAATCCCAATAAAATGTCCAGAAAGGCTCCATCACTCCATCCATCGATTCAGCCACACTTACAACCTCGACAGTAGCAAAATGGGTGAGTTATTTAAAAAAAATAAATACAATAAAATGAAATGAAAGTTACCTCGCTCAGTCATTATGAAGGAAAAATTCTGAAGATTGAGAATGTTTTTGTGCCAGGCTGTAATCATGTTATTTTATGATTGAAGAAAAGCATGCTTTCCCTCTGGGAATGTCATGCTTTTGAAGCAAGCCTTAAGTGGTTATTAGTGTTACTGCATTTTTGGCATTTACGTGTTGTCTTGATTTTTTTTTTTTATCCCTGAAGATTGCAAATTTAGCAGCAATATAAACCAAAACTTCAAAGTAAAATAGATAAAATATCAGGGTGTCATCTGGACCATCATTTCCACTAAAATAAAGGTTTGCTGTATGTTATCCTTAAACAAATCGTTTTGATAGGCCAGTTGTGTTGCCCTTCTGGCTCGCCAAATGAACCATGAGGCAGGCAAGCTTTGATATCCCACTCTGGATGGCATTAATAGAAATAAAGGTACTCAGATGTTCCTCTTCCAACAACAACAAAAAACATCAGAACTAAGGAAAATCAGAATCACAGAAATCTGTCTGTAGTCGCCTAGCAAGTTCAGGGATGCACAAACCCGAAAAATAGCACACATTTTCCCTTTCTTTTCTTTTTTTTTTCTTTTTTTTTTAAATTGGCAGACATGCATTGGAGGGCATCTGTCAACAAACAGCTTACACCGACAACAAATGGCAGACAATCTGTTCTTGAGTAAATTGCAAGCAGTTTTTGCAGTAACGAGCTTTAACTGTTGCTCTGGAACAGACTGCCAGTGATCCTCCCCTTGTTCCTGTCCACTTGTAGAAACAGAAATTCAAGAGGTTTGTCTCGATAGTCACTCTGACAGTCGGCAGTATCAGCATTTTAGATCGAAAATTTAAACTGCGAAGGGAATTAAATATTGATTTCTTTGGCAGGAGACAAGTGGTCATCCATCTGTAAACGTATACGTGCAGTGAGTTTTCCACTTTGCATCTCCCCCAGTTCTATTGTGCCCTTTTGCAGCTTCAACTAACTGTTTTATCTTTCATCTGCAGCTTCATTGCTTTGATCAGCTCTTACTGCTCTCATTAGCATCATTTTGAAATGAAAACGTTTGAAGCTACTTTGTTAATATACCTGCAGTTTTTAGTAATATTATAATGCAACAACCTAATCAGTCTTGCTGACCTATACAAGAGTTGTACATAACAGCAGATATGCTAATTGTGTAAATGGTAGAAGAATGTCTGCCTATCACAGCCACCTCTGACTTGATCAAAATGACATGACATAAAAAAACAGACAGAGATAAAGAAATAAAGCATATTGTGGAATATAAGCGGGTCTGAGACGACATTTCAGTAGCTGGGGTGAAAACAGCCCGCAGTGTTGGGACACTGAAGGAGTGACAGGCAAATTGCCTGCTGGATGATGAAATTTTCCTGGCACAGATCCAGGTCATCCTCAAGTGTCACTGGAAAATAGTTTTTATGACAGCAGTTAACGTCCTTTAATTGCTTAATTTTCATTCCCGCCCAGCTCACTACAAGGAAATAGATTAAAAGATAATATAAAATATGGAAGGGCTCATCAAAATTCTGACTCTTAGTGATAAGAGAGCACAGCTTTTAATATCTGGAGATCTGGGTATGGCATGGAGTTTAACTGCAAAATTATATATACTTCAGGTTACTTATAATAATTGTGCTTAAAATAAATTATAGACACACAATGAAAATAATGATTGCAGTATACTGCCACTGTCTCATCTAATTACTTCTTATGGAAACAATTATATTTGGTATTCAGCTTTTGGCATTATGGACGCCTTTATTACAAAAAAGAAGAGCGAATGATGAAGAAATGAAAACAAGTATTTAAGTAGTAAGATTAATTGGCTAGAATAATGACAAGTCATGATCTGACTTAAACTCCTGTGCTTCAGCTCCTGTTTAAAACTATCACGAGGCCTAAAGTCCTTTTCTGAACTCAGCCTCACATCTCAGCCTGGCTGTCATGTGTCTCAGCATAACGTAAGCAGCCGTGTCAGATCACAAGGCTTTAATTACAGACCTCGTTCATTAACACATCCTGCTTTGCAGTATTTTAGGACATGTCAAACTGTGTGCGCATGTGTTACTTTTCTGTCACACTTCTTGATTCACGTATTCTTTATATATCCATTTTAATAAGGACATATTAAAACGATCGTCCACCTGTTTGGTGAAAGTGCCATTTCTCTTATGCCCATGCGTTGAAATCCTTTAATGTATAAAGGAACCTCTAAATAGATGTTGTTATCTATTGATATAATGAACCCACATGATGCTGCTTATTCATAGACTTCAGGCTTGTACCAGATACAGCCCCCCCCCCCTTTTTTTTTTAAATCCCAGGTTTAACAGACTTGTTTGCAATGCAATGCAATATGCTCGGCAACATGGGAGCCCCAGCATTCTGCGGCACAGCATCGTAGTCCTGTCACTAATAATCAGCCCTCTATAACTTACTGGATGCTGTAAAATACCGCTCAAATGAGCTGTACACAAGCAAAGCTTTAATTCAAATATAATCCGGTTACATCATAATCAATTTCATTTTAAGTCTAGGTGCTTAAATTCATAAAATTAAATTCATAAATTATTTAAATTCATCACACCAGAAATAATTCTGGTTTGATGAATTATAGTGTGTCCTCGGACACTGTGAAAGACACCAATAAAAACAGCCAGTTATTATCAGTATTATTTTGATCACAAAGGCTGAAATCCTATTTTGATGACGCAGTCTTGTCCCTGAGTGAATAATCATTGAAGGATTGTGCTCCGTTCTGGAAAAGTTAGAAATGGCTAATTCAATATCCTGCAGTACAGCTCATCTTTACCTGGTCTAATACCTGCAGCAAACATCACAAAGAAGAAAACAAAGAGCTCATCTGAGCAGTGTCCTCCTACTGAAGGCTGATAATAATGGAGGCTTACACAAAGACATGTGAGGATCACACAACTGAACTGAGCTCTGCTAGCACACTAATTTATTATCGCTAAAGCTTATTTTCATCCCAGAGGACACCTGGACAATAATGCTCAGAGGTTCTGTTGTTCAATAGGGTTTATATGCTGTTTTGGAGGTTATTCCCTGACATGTGTTTTAATGATGTAGAAATGACACGAACAACGTGTCTCAGAGACCCTTGGTTTAGTGATATTTTTTCTAATGCAAAACTCTCTGTGATCCCTTGTTGTCGGTTGGCAAAATCATTTGCTGCTGGGACATTAGTCACAACTGTCAATCTAGCATTGAAAATAAAGTGTCCAGAGCTAATGGCGGGAAAAACAGAAATATATGAAAACACCTGGTTTGCACCATTCCATCAGTTTCATACAGCAATACTTGTGTCACGTCTGTGAGAAATGAAAGAAATATGAATACATTTCAGTGGCGGGCAATTTAATTCACAAGATTCTGAGAAATGTTTATTAAGATCTGAAGTTGATTGTATTTAAAATAGATTAAATAACAGTGAAATGTCGAAGAGAAGTAGTGAAGAACCCGCAGACAAGATTTTTTTAGCACTGTAGTTTGAATTTTCCAGCCACAAGCCTTGATCGTTCAGCAACACCATCTTAACTGTATGCTACATAGCCAGACTTTATAGAGATCCATATTAGAGTTAATGAATTCAAATCTATAGGCTGTGTTAATAGTAAACTGTTCGTCTTGTGAACTGTGTGGCAATGATAGAGAATGTAAAAGTTGCATTAATAGCTAGCTGCACCTCCTCCCAAGAGGATGATAAATCCATCAATCAGTGCAGGTTACAAACACAACCTGTACTAAACAGACTGAAAAATGCAGACTTGAAGGGCGCATTAACATGCCATTAATTTCAAATGATACCGAAGCCATTATTACAGCACTTTTACATTTTGTCCAACCTTTAATGTGGAAAATATTACTAACGGAAGACCCTTTATCCACTTTAATGGTTTTGATGTTGATGCTAATTTTCAATTCAAATATAGTTATGCTGTAGCTCAGTGAAGATGCATTGAATGTGGTCTCAAACTGGCCACATGGGAATAAATGGAGGTCATTAAAAAATAAATAAATAAGGGATAGAACATAATCTGTGAAAAAAACAAAACTTGTGTTATACACAACTTAGATGCCAACGTTTCATAGTTTGGGTACAAATTACACTGAATAGTTCAACTAATGGATGAAACTGAGCAGCAAATATTTGTAAAGCCTGACAGTCTTTATAATCTCTGTCTATAAGCTATAAATCCTTATAGCTACAGTGTGTCTCCTTTCTGTGAACATCTCAATACATACAAACAAAAAGTGAATTTTTGTGCTTCATTAAATAGATCTGTGCCTGGCCTTCTGATAGGTTTGTCTTCTTTATTTTATTTTTATATAAAGAATATTTCAGGAATGTGGCAGAAATAACCTCCTCCTAAACATCAGCAAGACTTAGGAGCTGATCGTGGACTTCACTACAAAGCAGGCGAGGAATTACAAACCCCTCATCATCAGTGGCACGCCAGTGGAGAGAGTGG
>NW_005187547.1:63354-73911 GCF_000239375.1 Pundamilia nyererei | reverse complement strand
AAAAAAAAAAAAAAGTATCTTCAGTTTACCATATTTCTTCTTTTTTCTTTACTGTATGCTTAGAAGCTATGAAATAAACATAAAAGGTAAGTATTAGCATAATATTATGTTGGAAAGTCATTTTGTCTAAGCAATGGTGGATTTAGGCTTATTAATATACTCTTGATGCAGTTGTGAGAACCCTATACATGAAAAAAATACCATAAATGTCTGCTGTTTTTAGTCTTTTCAGCCTTGATGACTCAGATAAACATTTTTTTCTTTTAAAAGTTAACTACATACCAAAAAATTATGTTTATTTGTTCAGTTACGTCTACACTTCAAGTATTTTTTGTGAGGTGAGTTGATGTGTAGTATTCCCATTTGATAATAAATCAGACATGAAGAAAGACAAGGAGACTAACAAAACTGAGAAAAAATAAAGATGAGAAAAGTTTAACCGAAGAGAAATTAGGGGAAAAGGTAATTAGTGGAGCAGTTGGTGGTTTATCTAAGAAATAGTGAAAGTCTAACTGTTCTCACTCTCTCCAGGGACAAACAGACAGGCTCTGGTTGCTGTCCCCCTCTTCCCATTTCACTGTCAAAGTGACAATGACTTATTTCCTCACACGTTTTCTTTATACTTCACACATTTACATCTAGTTTTTATCCATATTCATTAACGTTTCATCATTTTGTGACTAATGTCAAGGTTAAACTCACCAAAGGGTAGGGCAATCAAAATTCTCCAGGAACTCAGCTGGAGGAAAATAGAGCCACTGATTAGTTGTTAAGGGTGAAGTGGAGAGTAGAAAATGGATTAGTGTGCAGTTAGAATATGTCGCACTTCATGAAGTGTGAATGAAGGATGTTTTCCCCGTCTGGGGTTATGGAGAAACTGTGAATGACTGAAGACACTTTTAAAAACAAGCAGCGCAAAAAATAAAAGCGGGGTGGGGAAAAAAAAGTCCTCCTCAAGAGACCTTTTTTGATTTGCTCTCCTTCTCCTCAATTTAAATACTTTGGATATATTTTCTTTTCACACAGTAAATATTATATAAGGCAAGACACATGAAATGCCTTTAGATACTTTTGGAAAGTAAGCACAAGCTCCCGGGTATGTGCTCTTTCAAAGGGTTGCTTGAAGGGTAAAACTTGCTTTTGGATTGGGATGCAGTTAAAGGTCGGAGTCAGACATGGCAGGTGGGATGGTTTACAAAGTGTATGCAAAGGGTATTATAAATTAAAAGAAAGAAAATCTCACAAATGAAGTAATTCATTTGCGAGATTGTATGTATGCTCTTGTATTGGTATATGTGCTAGTGCAGTACATTCTGTGATACTTAATATTGAGTCATTCTATCAACCTAAATTCAAAACATCCATGGTGCTTTTAAGCATTTAATTGTGCATCAGAGTTATTAGTACAATCATCACCAAGGTTACCAAGAGAATATGAAGGTTAAGGTTGCTGGGAGGCTCTCAGTTAGACACACTTATGGGTTAAGTGGCAAATTTCTTTGCCCAGATAATGAAGGGTTACAGTTAAATACTCTAGTGCCTTAAAATATCCAGGTCTTCTTTGATATCTAGGTTAAATCAAATGAGAAGTGGAGACAGCCAGGGAAAAGAGACAATCTATACTTTAATACATTTATGTCTAGCATATCATTGTATCATATGTGGATAGAACAACAATTAAGATGTGTTGTTTGGGGACCAAAAAAAACTGCTTGTCCAATACAAAATCCCCTTAAAAACCTAGTGTTGTAGGATATAGTAAGCCAATGTCTTCACTGTGGGTTTACTGCCAGTTTAGTATTCCCTGTCACGTCTTCTAAAATATTTAAGAGATGGCCTGTTTCCCCTTGTTAAAAGAATAAGATATCTTGTTCGCACTATAATACATTTGGCCATGAGTAAAAACGAATACATTTTAATGTAAAACTGCAAAATCCAGACTTATTTTTCTTTTTGTCTTCCCTTATTGGCAAAAATAAAAACCTACTGATTGGACGGAAATGGCCAATCACTTCCGGTATTTTGGAGCAGGCGCCCTCTGCTGGACTGGCGCGAAACAATTTCCAGATCAAATGGGAGCAAACGAGGAGTTTGCGTTAAAGTAAGTTATCGAACATTTCAAGACGATAACATTTTAAAGAGAATAGGTATGGTATTTAAAATCTAAAAATATTTGCCAGTTGTTTACTTGCTTCGTCCTTGTTGTGACATTAGCACAGCTGCCATCTAATTACACTTACCAATAACAGCTCACTTTTACTCTTTTCCTAAAAAAGAAACCCCAAAGTGTGAAGTTTTTGACGTGATTAAAAAAATAAGCCCATTATTTTATTCGCACTTTTTGTGGCATATTGCATTAGGTGACAGTAAACTGAGTTCAGTGTTCCGCTGTGAAAATACACGGGTAATTGCCTTGGCTGACAAAGTGAGAGCTCCAGCGCAGCGTGCTGAAAGTTTTTGTATGAGAATTGTTACCACATGTGATTTTTGAGAGTCATTGAGAACAAGCATGCTCTATTTAATTTTTTAAACGTCATATGTTTTTCATTGCTCATTTTATGTTAATTTCATAGTGACATCTTGATCTAGCAGTCTTCTTGTAAGTGTTGTTGCTATTGTGTCAGCTTTCTTCTGCTTTGCACCATGGGCTGCTTACCTCCACCACATTAGCAGATACTTTCTCTCAACACAGCTGCTTCTGGTTCAGCTCCAGCTCTCGTTTGAAGCTTCTTTTAGGCCAGGATCTTTGGTTTCCCACAGTCTTTTAATCATGCTTGCCACAGTGTTAACATTAGGAAACTTCTCCTGACAGATAACACCCTCAGGGTTAGCACTGTTGACATCCCTGATGCATCTAAAGCTTTAAGACGGGTGGCTCTCTTTATACTGTCTATAGAGAGATTTGTTTTCCTCTCTGTTGGTCTTCTACACAAATATTACTGTCCTCCTCAAGGCCTTTTGATGTGTCACCTCTGGTAACGCCCACCATCCATGTGCAAATCTTGTGCAAATAGAATGACTTACCCTGTGACTGATATATTTTTGGTGTGTTTTTTTTTGTTTGTGTTTTTTTTTGCTTGTTTTTGACTGAAGTATTTTTGGAGTATAGATTTTAGTATTATTGCACACAATATGTTGACACAACAAACTAACTATTTAGATACAAAATCCCAGCACACAATTTGGAAACCACTGATGTTGAATTTGATCCCAGAAAGGCAGATTGTAACTCTTATTTTGAAAGTGTAACAATAGGATGCCTACCTAAAATAATGATTTGTGATGTTTAAATGCCATTTATATGTCCAGACAAAAATGAGAAATAGCCTCATAAACGATTTTGTCTTTTTCAAACCTTGTTACAAAGAGCAGAGGTAATCGTAAGGTGTTATTTAACACTATTAGTAATATTGTTACTCTTGCTCCACCTGCTGTCCCTATTTTTTCACATGACGTGAAATAATACTTGTCCATCAGCATCTTCATTGTGTGTTCCTGCATCAGCTCGGCGTGCTATTTCAGAAAGTTTTCACCTGTTTCTTTACTGAAGATGGTAAAATTGGTTGACTCACTGAAAGATTCCTCCTCTTCTCTCTCCTGTTTCAGTCTATTGGTCTTTGAGTGCTCACTATGATCAACACATTACTGGTTCATTCTACAGAAACTGCTCTTCTTAGTGTGTCCAGTGGCATTTTGTTGTAAAGTGATGCAGGAGAATGTTTCGTTTTGCTGATGTTAGACCTTACCTCTGCTTTTGATATTGTTCATATTTTGCTGAAGAGGCTCAGATATTAGGTGGGTGTCTGGTTCTCCTTTGCATCATTTCTACCTGAATGATGCTTTTCTGTGGCTGTTTCTAAGTACAGCTCCTTTGCCACTTCTCTTACATACAGTGTGCCACAAGATTCTGTTTTGGGGCCTTCTATTCACTCTGTAGCACATTTTGAGCACCTTTAAGGTATTTTTTTATTACTGCTATGCAGATGACATTCAGTTATATATCTGAGGTTCTTAGTAGGAAATTTGTCAGAAGCACAAACAGGGACTTCATTTTTTCTTGAACTCAATGAAAAAGCTGAAGTCCTTGTTGGTGCCCCTGACAGATTTGCTGCCTAAAGGCCCCTCGCCTCATCTTAAACTGTCAGAGCAACTGGTGTATCTCTACGAAAACTAAATAGGAAAAAAAGGAAACTCAATATTTTGACCACCCTTTTGCTTGACATGAACTGGAGTTAAGGATTTGGTTGCCAATCGATATTTAGTGTCATTGTAATTCAGGTCCCAAAGTCAAACGAATACTGAGAGTGAAAATGGTCTAAATTCTTTCATCTTTAATGAAATCATCAGCGTTGCTGCTTTACCAGGTGTAACAATTAAGTTTAACATCCAGGCATCCATGAAAACAGAATTTATTAAATTTAACGGAGTTAGAAGTTACAGGAAGTTAGCTCGCTAGTTTCCACCTAAACATTTCATACCATGTTCTGGCTGAGAGATTTTTGAAACTAATTAAAACGTACAGCTCTGCTACCACTTCCAAAATAATGAAGACAGAAAACTAAACAGCAGTGGCGTTTGCAGGGTTACTGAAGTTGGACTACCTGGTATATAATGTTGTGCTACGTGATTGCTAGCAACACAGCTATGTTAGCATAACATTAGCAGTGAAGCTGGCGGATGAACGCCAACTTTTTTTCCACTCGATAAAAGTTAACGTGAGGGATTCTGGTGGTTACAGACAAATGCAATCGCATAGCAGTGTGCTATACACGGGCCAAACTTCAGTCAGGAGAACAACTGAGATTATTCAACCACAATACAAGGTTAGTTATTAATATACTGCAACATAGAGCAGCTGCGAAGGAATTCAACATTAATGAATCAGTGTTACGGAAGCGCAGTTTTTGGCTTTCCCCATATTTCAAAAGTGCTTCATCTCTTTGCTATGACTCTCGCATAATTTGCAGATGATAATTGTTTTAGCCACTGCGACGCTTTCGACCAAAACAGGCGTAGCTTGATGACATCATCAACATGCGCTATCGCGATAGAGCGGTATAGTCAAAATCTCTATCGTTGGCCAAATTTATATCGTTTCTATCGTATATCGTTTATATCGCCCACCCCTAAAATTGTCATGCAGGCAGAATGGTCACTGTCCTCTTTAGTTTAAGATGCAGACCATGTTTTCCAAAAACAATTTCAAATTTTGATTCATCTGAGCACAGAACAGCTTTCCACTTTGCTTCAGTCCATTTTAACTATGTTTTTTTGGCCAGTGAAGATGGCGAAATTTCTGGATCATGCTGAGATATGGCTTCTATTTTATATTATAGAGCTTTAAAATGCATCGCCTGTAAAAACAAGAACTGTTTCCAGATACTGATTTCTACAAGTGTTTCTGAGCCCATGCATTCATTGGCATGACCGAATCATGCCCATTTTTAATGCAGTGGTGCCTCAGGGCCTGAAAATCATGAGCATTCAATATTGATTTTCAGCCTTGTGCCGTGCACAGATTCTGTAGTACTTATCATCTTCTTTTGATTGTATGTACTGTAGATGATGAGTACCCAAAGATCTTTGAGATTTAATGTCAGAAGATTTTTCTGAAATTGTTTCACAATTTGGAAATGCAGGTTTTTGCAGGTTAGTGAATCTGCAGATTATGACTCACTTTTGTTGATGCCATCAAGTTAAAAATGAGGAAATGTTTTTTCCTAAAATCGTATGTTTACTCATTTTAAAAACTTTTTTTAATATATATATATATTCCACTGTGAATAACATATGGATTCATGAGCCTCGCATTGATTTTTTTTTTTAACACTTTATACATTTTCCCAATTTCTGCAGAATTGAGGTTATAAAACAACAGGATAGTTTTCTTTGACCAAAACAATCATCTTTCCTACATAAGCTGCCAGTGTCACCTACAGCACATGGCCATATCAAACTATAATAATGTTACTGAGAAAAGATGAGTGAAAGAAGAGACGGGACGTAAGATGGTAGCAGAAAGTAGGTCAAGATAGAATGAGCTCACCAACTGGAGGCATGATGGGGGGAAGAGGGAAGAAAGGGAAAATAAAAGGCATTTGAAAAGGGAACCTGAATTGTGATGTGGAGAAAAAAAAAATGAAGGGATAGGAAAATATTGGATGAAGTAGGGGAACAGAAGTTGAAGCTCACAAAATGGATATACTTTTTTATACCCTGAAAAAGGATAGAAATATGAATTTGAAGGAGAGAATATCTAAAGATTTCTTTGGGATATGATGGGGAGAGGATGAAAGGTGCGAGATGGAAGAAGGGATTGGAATGCAGGAGCAGAGACAGCGTACTTGTGGAAAATGAGCTGGGAAAATACCTGGGTATGAAATAAGAGGTGAAGGCAGAGATGAAAGCTAAGAGAAAATGGGTGAATAAAATGATGCTATAATGTGCAGGTACTGATGAAGATGAGCGAAAAGAATAGTTAGCAAAGAAAAGCAGGGTGGCTGTGGTTCAGGACAAATCAAAGCTCCATGTTGCAGGCAGGATACTAGTGCCAGATATTTAATTCCACGCTGAGCACTGTAAAAATGTGAATTTGTTTTATAAAAGCTCTTTGAGGGATACATTCCTGTCCATTTACGAGGGAGGTGTAGCTACATTTTTTTTAACTACTGCCCACAAATATTCTCAGCTTCATTTGGAATGAATAAGTATCATGTTTTCCCGTCTGCACATTATCTCTAAATTAGCTTAATTGGTCACATTGCACTCTATCCTTATAACAATATTAAAATAAATTATTTATAAGGAAGCAGGAAAAAATCTTTCATTTGCAGCATATTAAATCATCAATTAATAACTGATTTATTGTTATGTTTAGGTGATATCCAAACATGGAACTACAGTGCCAGAAATATTCAGATTTTCTGTATTGATGACGGCTGGCAGATACTGTGGCCCTCAAAGCCGTGCCTGGATGTGCCTGAAATTCTTAAACGGTTGAATCAGATAAACTGAAATTTGCCAGTTCTGATGTGTTCACACTCAAAGCTTCAAGCCTTAAATATGGAAGTTGGTGGAACATCTTGACAGGTTAACCTACCATTTAAAGATTATGTGGCATGCTGGTTGTTCAGCAATGATACAAATAGTCAAATCCTTTTTTTAACAATAGAATGCAGATACAGCTTTGATACTCTGTGATTTTTTTTTATTTTTTATTTTTTTTCCAGTTGGAGCTGAGCTTTGTACAATAAAAATATATCATCAGTACGGCTTCGCAGTCTCCATTTGGTCAGGCAGTCCCAGAGTTGATAAAAATGTGAGCTGAACTCTCTTCAAACATAAATGTTAAATTGTTGATATTGGAAAACTTTACGAGTAGCTCACATATAATTCTTTAGTAATGATAATTTATTTTAGGGCTCCTCAATCAAATCCAAATAATTTTAAATCACATCACCCATTTCATCTCCAAGTCCAAATGTTTTCATTATTTTCTATTTTGCAGTTGAAAAATGTTACAGTCACATGCTAAACCCTTCAGCATTCCATAGGGTATATTTGTAGTTTTAATATAGAAATGATATATTTGTTGTTTATTATTGTTTTTTCAGTAATATGTCGTTTTGCTGTGCAAACTCAGCCCACAAATGAGGTTGTTCAGGTTTTAGGGGATTAGAGGAACCTGTCATGATTTACTCATCTTTGTAATGACAGTGGTTTGGCCAGCACCACCTTTCGGTTGCCCCCTGTGTGTGTGTGTGTGTCTGTGTGTTCCTGTCTAGCTATCTTTGTACTATATATGTGAGAACCAGCAGTTACTTGTAAGGACACACAACCCGGTCCTCACATTTTTGAAGGCATTTAAAGGCATTTTTGAGGCTCAAAATGTGGTTTTAGTGTCAGGGTTACAATTAGGTTATGGTAAGGGGCTAGGGAAACCATTGTGTCAATGAGGGTCCTCACTAAGATAGCTGAACGGGGTTGTGTGTGTGTGTGTTGGCATTTGTGCATGTGCATCATTGCAGGAGTACACACACAGGATTTGAGGAGATGCCATGTATGTACAAGTGTGCCAGTTTTCAGTTTTTCTGGGCAGGCACATCATTGCTCATACTCGTAACGTCCTACTATACATTGATAACAAATTTATTTGGATATTTTTTAACCTCAACTGAGGTTCTGTTTTGTAATCTGCAGTTGGGGGAAAAATGCAAATATGCATGTTTTGACAAATGTGTTATTTGCTTGGCTATTTATTAAGTAAGAGAGGCAAAGGGGATAACTGAAAAAGAATTGATTTAATGATATGGTTTATCGCTGCTCTGAAAATCATCATCATCTGGGTTAGAGCTCTAGGACTGGGCTCAAACCCATGTTATTACAAATAATACCACATAATGCATTCTCCATAAATGTCAGTTTCTCTGCTCCTTTCATTTTTCTACTCTTTCATTCACTTGCTGACTTTTCCCTGCTGCTGCACCTTCTTTTTCTTTCTCCCCTCCCCCTTAGCCCTCTCTCCCTCCTCTTTCCCTCCACTTCCCTCCCACTTTTCTCTCTCTCACTCTAAAGAGCACTCACTGCCTGCACTTCTCTTCATTTTCCACCCCAACATGTTGGCAGGAGGAGAAAGAGGAGGATGTTGCGCTCTACCCTTGGTGCGTTTTTGCCACCACTCCGGCCAGCGCACACTGCCTCTGACTCAGACTCAGCCTCAGCTTTCAGCCGTCCCCGCCTGAAAGACTTGAGAGGGGAGGTGGAGAAGGACTCGAAGACTAAGCTGGAGCTTAGGAGCTCTCACTTCAGGGTCCTCAACAGGAACAACAACAGCAGAAGAACAGAAAAGAGCAACTGCTCTTCATCTGTGGTGGAAACTACTCATACCTCAGCAGTGACCACCTCCTCTTTTTCCTCCCTCTCAGCTCCAAGATCCATGTGGCAGGAGGCTATAAGGAGAAAGCGGTATCTCCTTGACCGGACAGGGGAGTCTGAAGTAAACAGAAGAGGAGGTGGTGGTGAAGTGAAGAGAAACAAGTCCCCAGACTGGCTGTATGAATCATACTACTGTATGAGCCAGCAGCATCCTCTGATTGTCTTTTTGCTCCTCATAGTGATGGGTGCCTGCCTGGCTCTGCTGACTGTGTTCTTTGCTTCAGGACTGGTAAGCTGCTCATTCAAACCACACAGAAACAAACACACACATGCAGACTTATGTATGTGTAGGAAATGAATATTAAACAGTTGCATTTATTGAAGTGGATGCAAGCCACATACTGTATAATGTATATATTATATAATGTATAGTGTACATCCTATAAGTATTCATGCAAATGGGGTCACCGAAACTGACTACACACAGTTTGTTTGTACATACATGCTTAGGTTGTCACAGCATGTCTTTATTGCAAAACTAATGTGAGGAGAAGGGTGAGATAAAGGTGAGAGGGGATGCAAGGGTCTTAGTTATTTTATGAGCTCATAGCTGCAGAAAGATCTGTTTCCTTTTTTCACTATTTTCATGGAGTATGTTTTCCGGAAAAATCAGAAAATTCATAAAGTGAAAAAAGGCTCTAAAATAGCACAATATAAGTGCTTATGGTCAATGGCTCTGCTTCCATTTTAGACTGTCCTTCATTAGCTTCCTACTTTCATACTGTTATATAACTAAGAAAACAAGAACTCTTTAGACATTGGCCGAATCTAGAAAAGTGTCTCTCTCCTACTGTCTCTGCTGCATCTGTTGTTTTGAAGTGATCAGTCTAAAACATACAAAGACACAGTATTGCATAGAAAGCACTGGCTCACAGAGCACATATCACATAATATTTAGAAAATCTTGCATAGTAACCCGATGAGCTCACTAACATGTGGTTGGAAAGTCAGCTGTTGCAGTTCCTTGCATGGACAATCAGTTAGAACGAAACAAAATCATAAATGTCTGATTAGGTAACAAATGACACATCAAAAAGGCTGAAATCTTATGAGCGAGCATAT
This sequence comes from Pundamilia nyererei, assembly GCF_000239375.1. Taxonomy (NCBI): domain Eukaryota; kingdom Metazoa; phylum Chordata; class Actinopteri; order Cichliformes; family Cichlidae; genus Pundamilia; species Pundamilia nyererei. Next base: position 63,915 of record NW_005187547.1, on the reverse strand, counting down.
CATAATCTGGAAACTTTCAAATTTTTAGTTAAGAATGTTTTAATAATGTTACATACATTTTTAATTGTTGCATATTATAATGTTAGTGGTATCCACGGGGTGGGATGAGGTGAATGTGCGTCCTAAAATGACAAAAATGATCTTTTTTTTTTTTTTCAAAAATTAGTTTTTATTCAACTGTGAGTAGATATTGAAGCATGTAGATATTGTGCAGTTCACATATCATCACTATATTATTATAGTATAGTACTATTTTATAGTTCAGGTGTTAGGACCAGGTTGAAACCAGGTGGTAGCTTTCAGTGGGGGCTCATACCTAATTACTGAAACAATAACATTAGCAGATTACCAAGATTCAGCACTATCAACTAAGACTGGCTGACACTGCAGCATGGTGTAAAGGTTCAACCAGCTCTGATGGGATGATAATGGCTCTGCCTTTACGTTATTAAAAAGACCTGTGCTCATACTGCTTTTCTTACTGTGCTAGAGTTACAGCAAAAACACAGTCACTCTTTTCTCAACTTTTACTGTACTCCAGTACAGTTAAAAGCAAAAAAA
>NW_005187547.1:56389-63334 GCF_000239375.1 Pundamilia nyererei | reverse complement strand
ATACTGCTTTTCTTACTGTGCTAGAGTTACAGCAAAAACACAGTCACTCTTTTCTCAACTTTTACTGTACTCCAGTACAGTTAAAAGCAAAAAAACCACAATAAAATATAAAAAAAACATATAAAAGCATTTATCCAGTGATGATAAGTTAGGTTTATTACTAAAATAGGCAGTACATTGTGTTTGGAAATGAGAACTGTAACAAAAAGCCGTACAAAAGTCATTCAGAAATAAAGATAGGTAGGGATTTACTACTCTGTGAGAAACTGCTTTACATTAATTTAATGGTACAATAATTCCAATGGGGGATAATATACCTGCAAACAAAAGGTCTGAACAGCACTATGACTTACAGATGACTACAATAAGCAGTTTCCTATGGTTAGTTGGTGTGTTATTTGAAATTTAAAAAATGTAAGATTTCGTTCAAAAACCATGGATGGCTCTTTCTCTATGCTATAGAGAATGAAGACCGTCTGGCTTGTTCTCAGGTCAAAGTTCAAAGGTCAGTTCCTTGATGGTAGCATTACTGCTCATTTAGTAATTTTTGGAGAACATCTTGCTTATTTCAGCAAGAAAAACAGCATTTCACATTTTCCATCAGCGTGATTGTGTAGTAGGCGAACTGGTGCTAAACTATACTGTCTACAGTGCAGCTTGTATTGAAAACACTCATACCATTATGCAATGAAAAGAATGGCAAATATCAAGCAATAATATGGGAATATTATGCTTTCATAACAGCATTTGGTCCCCTCAGTACCCAAACACTTAGCAAGGTGCTGTTAAAACAAGAGGTGATGCAGCACTGTGGGGAAATAAGCCTCTGTCTCAGGTTTTTAAAACATGTTGCTGGCATCAAATTCAAAAACAACATTGGATATATTATAGTTGTACTGTTTTCAGTTAAATATATGCTTCGAAATTATGTCTGAACTTCAGAAAGGTCGTGCAGGTCATTGCTTTGACACTAGTACTGGGAGTCAGCAGTTAAATAGTGCCCTCTTTCTTTTATCAAATCAAGAATAATTTTAGAATAATAGATAATAGAATAATAGAATATTTTCTTCTTCCTGCTCCTTTTCACACATGGTTGTAGTGCTTTATTGATAGAAAGTGTGGTTGGTTTGTTTGATCTGTTGTACCAAGTGTGAAATAAATAAATAAATGAAATGAAATGAAAGAATAATAGATTTATAGTTTGAATTTCTAACCACTATTGAAACAAATCATGATACAAGTTTTCCAAACTAGATTATAAATATCATGGATACACTCTCTTGTAATAGTGATGTTATGGGTTTCCACATGGAGAGATAAGATAGTTGGTCATTCTTAAGATTTGACACCTTAGTCTCAGCCTGAAGGATAACTTCATCTTGACCTTATTATTTAACACAAATGTTTAACTAGATCAAAATATAGAAGTATTTTTAACCCCAAGGTAAAAGCGCCTAAAACCATTAATAATTAACATAAAGCAAGAAGCATAAACCAGAACCAACCAAGAGTCTTTTGAAACTGTAGTTTTAGGAAAACAGTTCTATTAAATAAAAATATAAACAAAAACATTAACAAATATCTTTTTAATGTTTTTGTTGGTACACAGTGAATAAATCTTTTCCTGCCCACTGCTCAGACTATCTGTTTCAACATCTTCTGCCTTCTGTTTTTTATTTTTATGTATTTATTTATATATATATTTTTCCTCTATCCCTGTGCTGGATATGCATGAATTTTCTGATTGCTATTTTTTTTCTCCATCATCCCATTCTTATGCCATCTATCACCTCCTCATATTTCTGTCTCTCTTTTTATTCATATCCCATCATCCCTCCATCCTCCTAGCTGGCTGACCTAAATCCTGTGCTGTTTTGGAGCTCTGCTCTGGGCGAGACAAACTCTATGTGGCTTTCTGCAGCCACACACATCCTCTCATGTCCCAGTGCATTGACTGCGCATGAGAAAAAGACAGAGGATAGGTGGGGGGTGGGGGGGCTAAATAAGGAGAAGGAGAACTAGAAAAAGGATAAATGCAAAGAGAAACATTGTTAAGCTAGCAGAATTACAGGTCACTTTTGAAAGAGTTGATTGAAAGAATAAAAATCGTTTTAGTAATTACGCTGCAGTGAATGAGAAGTACAAATTTTCAATTAACTATATGCATGACTATGCATGACTACTTTTTTTACGCACTAGTTGAAATGAGAATTTAAACAGTCTTAATTGTTGCTGTCAGTCTGGATTATGTTTTGCTTCGTATAGTGGATATTTTTAATTTTTAAACGTGACAATCACGTGCATGGATGTGGAAGCTATTTTATGAGGCTCTCGTAATATCATCACGTCTGTGAATCACGTATGTTTTTAAATTAATATATACTGAACCAGCATTGAAAACCGTTATTCATAGAACTGATTGATTTATCTCAAATGTTGGAAATTTTTTACAGATTTCATTTCCTCCAAAGGAAAATATGATATGATATGACACATCAGCCTCCATGTCCCTGTCCTGACCCTTTTCCATCCCCCATCATACCACTGTGAAACCACTGATGGGGCAAAGCCTGGCAAAGCCTAGCAGCTCGTCTCACTTTAACATCCTATACCTTGGAGAAGCTCTTGAATATTTTATCAGAACTTGCATATCAAAGTGTATTTAAGAAATTAAACATGCCTATAATGAATACTTCAGCTAATTACTAATTAACGACTTTTGTATCTGTTTTTGTTTTGGACCGTGTAACATCCTGTCACTTTAATTTATTCTATCATTGCACACTGAGAAGAGGATATGACAGGACATGGATACATGTATTGTTATTGAACAGCTTATTATCTATAATAAAATAACACAGTCATGTGAAAATCAAAGTAGACCCTTACTGCTTCCATAGGAATCATGAAAGTACATAGTAGTCAGGCGCTGCTGGTCACATGTACTGTTTTCCTCCTCATGACCACCTCTATAAAGTTTTGGAAATTGGTGTGCATTGCCACAATCTTCCCAGGAGTTAATCTCCCAGAAAATACATCCCAAAGTCAGACTGTGCAATGCTCAAAGAAACTACAAAAAATTCAAGAACAACATCTCAGCCTCTACAGGCTCAGTTTGCATGTTAAATGTTAAAGTTCATAAAAAATAAGACTGAACAAGTATGGTTTATTTGTAAGAGTCCCAAAAAAAGCCCCTTCTTTCTCTAGTAGCACAGCTTAGGATAGCAAAAGTGCCTCTGAACAAACCACAAGATTTATTGAACAAGTTATTTCTGGTGAAAACCAAACACAGCATTCCAGCACAAATACACCAGCTGCCAAGCACGGTGGTGGAGGGCTGATGATTTGGACTTGTTTGCAGCCCCAAGACCTGGACAGGTTCCACTCATTCAGTTAGTTATGAACACCTCTTTATAGCAAAGCATTTTGGAGTGAAATGTGATGCCATCTGTGCAATGGCTAATGCTTGACCAGAAGGGACTGCAAAAGGACAATGATCCTATGCATGTCACCAAGGACGGTTTAATACAGGTTCTACTTTAAAAAGGGGAACCTTCTTAAACGGGAATAGCAATATTGGAGCCAGAAACAATAGGACATTTTAAAAATATAATTTATTTTGCACATAAACAGTAAAATACCCTGGCCAGGGACAACAATTATTAAAATAGAATAAAAGAGCAATACACATGTCAGGTGTCTCGCCCCTCACCGACATCCGGCGTACTTCTGCCCGTCCCGCAGCTGCGAATCTCCCACACCGCTGCAGAATATTCCCAGTTGCTCCTCTGCAGCCCACTCGCCAGCACCTCCAACGCTATTGCTGTCGCCAGTTAAGCTTCTCTCGAGAATGTCCTCTGACCTGCGACCTCCTCAGTTGCCGCTGCCGCCCACTACTTTGCCATCTCTGCTGCCCTCCTTCTCCTGACCTGCAAGGCCCTCTTATTGGGCCTCTGTGACCTCCCAGGTGTGCCAAGTTAGTAATCAGGGAGGGGCGGAGTCTCTCTATGACAAGTCAACAAGAAATACAATCAAAAACATGCAATAATACAAGAAAACTGTACAATATTAAAAATAGTAAAACACAGCACTCATGCAAGATGAAAAACCCAGTTAACTTGTCCATTTCCACCCTGTGACATGCACTGCAGCAAATCTATAACAGAATGGCTGAAAAAGAAAAGAATTGAGGTGTTGCAATGGCCGAGTCAAAGTATAGAGCTCAATTCAACGGAATTGCTGCAGAGAGGTGTGAATGAACAATACTGTAGGTTTTTGCTGCCAAAGGTGGTTCTGCAATTCACTGAATCATGGGGTGCACTAAGTTCCCACAGGACTTCATAGGAGCTTGTGAACTCGTGATTTATCCTTTGGGGGCAGTTTTACCCCTTTTTCTTTTTTCTTTTTTTTTTTTTTAGGTTATTTGCATTTTGTTTGGTTTGGTTTTTTTTCTCAATCTTATGCAAACAAAATTGTAAATATGGAGATTGGTTAAATTCGGTTTACCAGGAGCTGTGATACAGTGTTTTCTTTGTAAGTGTTCATTTATATGCACAGTCCCTAGTTAGTTTTTATGGCAGGTGTGTACATTTGCATGCACACATCTGCCTCGGTTACTCTATTTTTAGAATATTAAAGCAGAAAGAGACAGGGAAATGGCTTTTTCTTACAAAGGTTGTTTTGTGTCCTCTCGAGAAATCTGCCCTTTGAATTTGTAGGAAAGGGTATTTTACTCAGATTATTCTTCAGTCGTCTGATAAATTCCCTTCCCTCTTAAAATGTCCATCTACATGTCTCACTTTTTTCTCACCTTTCTGATGCTCAATTTTTTTTTTTTGTTCTGTCCTTTTCCAGAACATTGCGGACCATGTGGCCTTTGTAATCACTGTACCCACAGCACTGGCCATATTCCTGGCTGTATTTGTGCTTGTCTGCATTGAGTCTGTCTTCAAGAAGCTTTTACGTGTTTTCTCCCTGGTCATCTGGGCTTGTTTGGTTGCCATGGGTTACCTTTTTATGTTTTCTGGAGGGATCATCTGTCCGTGGGATCAGGTAAGACAAGAGATGAAATTTCTGGTACATTTATTTGTTGTAGAGCATGCTACATGTGTGTTTAAATGAAGTGATTTATTTGTGTTTTATAGATACTCCTGTGATTGGTTTAGATAAAAACTGATACAGAGACAATAAAAAGTACGATGGAACTTGAGCTCAACATCATACGTATACCTAAGTCTCTCCTTTTTACTCTCTGCTGATGTGGAGTGTGGTTAGAATGTGGAGCTATGTGAAATGTGACACAGGAATGTAATTGGCCTGGTTTAAAAAAAATCTTAATCTTTTATTTTATCTGATGTGATTTCTGACCTACATTCTGAGACAGTCTGCCTTTGAAGTTTTACATTCATGCATGCATGTTCTTCAGTGTTTTCTGTTATTTCATTATGTTTTGTTTCTTTTTAGTTTTCCTTTTGTCTTGATTAGTTTGGCTGATGGGCTGAAGTTCTAATACAAAGAGAAAGAGAAATTATATTAGAATGATATTAATACAAGAAAATTACATTAAAGTCTAATCATCTGTTAGAAAAAATATAATTATTGAACCTTTGATTGGAAAACCACACTAACTTTCACCAGAGATTAGGGTTGTTTTTTTATAGATTGCTACTGTAAAGAGTATTCAAGGGAGTTTCTATACAGTTTACACAAACTACACTGATCTAGAAACCTGCAATATTATTACTCGACTAAGGTTATAGAGAGAAGATTATATAAGTTTAGAGCTTATAACAAGAGAATTATCCAATTTCTCAGAAATATCCAAAGCCATAGCTGAGCCGTCAGGATCATCTTCTTGTGCATGACTAGCTGGTCTAAGTCTGGCTGATATCTTTAGATTGATTGGTCGCATTCTGTCTGCTTGCGCTTGCTCTTTACTGATATGCACTGGCTCTCTTTCACTGTGCTAAAATGACAGTCCTTCAAATTATGTTTTTAATTTTGTGAAGAGAAGTAGCGAAAATCCATACTTAACCTCCTAAGACCCGAACTCTTCCTTGGCATGCATTTTTAATTTCTCTGTGATATTTAGGCATATTGGGACCTGATGAATGTAAAAACAAAGAACTACCCGATATTTTTTTTTTTTTTTACCTAATTTTTGTTTCTAAGAAAAATGAGAGCCACATATGAGATATTCATTTAAAATTTCGATAGAACAGTTGTAGTATAATGTCCTCGTAAGTGGATATCAAAATGTGATGTCCACATATGTGGACGCCAGGTCCTAGGAGGTTAATGTGCTACCTTTAGGCTTGGAAACTGTGGACTCTTGGACCAAAAACTGTTTAAAACTGCTATGTCATAGCCAGAGATCTAGTTCTTGTCACCAGCTATGATCCTTCACGTGAAATTTGGGTCCTTTTGAAATCATAGATGAACAAGTCTAAGTGGTCATATCACTGCTTCAAGGGACTGATCTAAAAACAGCAGCGGCGCTAAAAGTATCCTGAAGATACATCAAAAGATATCTTCAATGGAAAACCTGCCAAATTCAATTCCAGTGTGGATTCAGATTTTTACAGAACAACTCTCTGAACTTATTCGTTACACCTTATATAGTAGTGTGACTTTGATGCAAAATGCTTGGCAGGTGTCTTGTGTGAAACCTGTCTCTTCTGGTCATCCAGCCATTCATACGTGCGGAAAAGCCACAGTTGCCCTTTAAACTAACTATATGTATGTAAATGCTATAAACACCACTCAAAAATAACAGAGGAACACTTTGTAATCACAGTATAGAATCAAGTCAGTTAGACCTCTGGGATTAATTAGATTAGATTAGATAGAACTTTATTAATCCCTCGGGTGGGTTCCTCTGGGAAATTCGATTTCCAAAAAAGCACAGCACCGACAGAAGTTAGAGTTACAGAATATTATATATAT
>NW_005187547.1:46472-55901 GCF_000239375.1 Pundamilia nyererei | reverse complement strand
CTGAACAGACTCTTCTGGTTGTTAATGGCCGTGTGCAGAGGATGCCTGGCATTGTCCAGATGTGGTCAGATAAGTAGCAGAGAGGCTGTTTTGATATCAATAAAATTGCCAAGAGTGCAAGAGAGGGTTTTCAGTTTTTCTGGTCCCTACAGAGGTTTCAAAGGTTGTCCTATTCCTCCAAGACGGCACATCAGTTCATGCTATTGCCAGATGGTTTGCTGTGTCTCCCAGCACAGTCTCAAGAGCATGGAGGAGATTCTAGGAGATAGGCAATTGCTCTATGAAAGCTGGACAGGACTAACAGCAGGACCGGTATCTACTCCTTTGTGCAACGAGAAACAGGATGAGCACTGCAGAACTACTAAATGACATCCAGCAGCCCACTGGTGTGAGTGTCTCTGACCAAACAATCAGAAACAGACTTCATGAATGTGTCTTGAGGGCCCAACATCCTCGAATGACCGCTGTGTTCACTGCCTGGCACTGTAGAGCCTAATTGTGCTTTTCACATATGAGAGCTTTTCACATCTGAGTCCATATGAAAGACATGAAAAGGTCTGTTATGCTGCCTGTAACATCATTTAGGATGAACGGTTTCGTAGTTGGTCAGTGATGGTCTGGGGAGGCATATCAATTGACAGACAGACCTCCAAAGGCTAGACAATGGCACTCTGACTGCCATTAGAAATTGGGATGAAATCCTATGACTCATTGTAAGACTCTACACTGGTGCAGTGGGGCCTGGGTTCCTGCTGGTGCATGACAATCCCTGGCCTGACTTTTTTAAACTTTGATTTGAGGAGGTGTCTTTGAGTTCAGTCCTCTCTAATTTTAATTATCAATTCAATTCAATTTTATTTATACAGCACCAAATCGCAACAACAGTTGCCTCATACAGAGGAAAAACCCAACAATCATATAATGAGCTTTATGAGCATTGGGAAAGAAAAACTCCCTTTTAACAGTCTTACAACCCGTCTAGGGGCCAGGTCATAACATGAGTGAAGCACTCGTCCCAACTCATCACAATGTGATAAAAAGAGGAACAACAAAACGGGAATGTTAACACTTCAGGGTGAGCCAAGGCCAAAATAATAAACAGAAGAATCTAAATTAATTCTCACATACCTAACCTTCCCAAAACCAGAGCCAAAAATAAAGACGGTGTCTGACCTCCTAAACTTACTCATAAAACAGGAGAAAACAGGTGATCAAAAGGAACGGCAGCTCACCCCTACCCACTCCACTTCCTCAACTGTTGCAGAGAAACTGCAGCCAGCAGCTGTCATGGGGTACTGCTTGGACATTGGGAGAAACGCGAGAACCTCTCGCGGCGCTCCAGCCTTCATTTAATGGGCGGGTCCCCCAGCTTGAACCAGTTACTCCAGAGCTGTATATCCACGCGCCAATCAAAGGCAGGCCCATGAACAGCTGAATCATCCTTTTGTCACTAACACATTACACAGTCCTTATCAGTATAGATATAGATGATTTTATCCCATTGAGATCTGATGTGTTTATAAAGTGTTCCTTTCATTTTTGTGAGAAATGCATCTATGCATACTGAGGTCAGACACAAGGTAAAAAATGCCAGCCAAATGCACAGTGATTCTTCATTGTTACTGCCATATACAGCCTACGAAAGGGTTCCATGAATGCGGCACAGAACTTAAAGTCTTTGTCACTGGAAAGCTGCACACATTCAAGTGTAATGGCAAGACAGATGTCTAGTGTAGACTCAGAGATGTAGCTTAAGTTGGCCTGATTCACCCACCACTCCATTCATGCTTTTCTTCTGTTCACTGAAATTTTCAGCGATTATGACATTACTGCTCTCTCACTGCTGCATCTTAGCCATGTTAATTAAAATGTATTGAAAAACACATTATTTTTGAGAAGCGCTGCTGTCTGTGCATTTTTGTTGCTTGTTGCCAATTTATAGATTAAGCTAATGACTCATTAGTGTTCTCACACAGCGTCATCTTTGTATACAGTTTTCAGTTTACTCATTTACGCCCGGGGTGACCAGAAAACTTACTTCATGTATTAGTGAAATGAATGTGAGTCATATCTATTTATGTAGTCAGTAAGGAAAAAGCATGTGAATAATACATATGTGCTAATTTTTAGACTAGATGTTCTAGTCAGAATAATAAATGAATAGTTCTTGATATCACTCAGATTGAGAGGACAGGGCAAGCCAAAACATCTGATGGCTATATGAAATTCTTTTGACATTTAGCTTTGTTGCTTAACCTAAGGAAGTAAATATGTTTAAGTAACAATTGTAGTTGCTGGCTTCTAAGGCTGATACACTCTTTGCCAGGCATATTGCATATAAATGACTGAAATCAGTTCAGAGCACAGTATAGCAATGAGCAGGCGGCATTCGAAACACATCTTGGCTCTGAGAGATTTGTAGTGCCGAAAGCAAGAAGAAGGTCAAAAGAGTTACAGATGAAGTTGGTATCAATACTAAACTAGTTGTTATTTACTTTGTAATCACCAAGTGTTTTGAAAAGAACACTTTACTAATGCTGAGTGAGGCGTCTGTTTGCTTTTGCATTGCTTTAAAATGTGGCGTCTGGTTTGTGGCCCTTACAGTTTCCACAGCTACACATTTCAGGTACAAATTTCTGATGGATTTACTGAACATTGCAATCATTATTCTCTCCATTACATCAGTTTGAGCTAACCTTTGTGGTGTGGTCATTCTCATGCTGAAAATAGCAAATATAGAAGATATTAAGAGTAGCTTAAAGCAATTCTAAATCAGGTCATCAAACAGTGACTGATTGGTAATAAAGTTTGTAGTGTGATGAAAACATTGCCCATAGCATTACACTACAACCGCCGGTCTAGATTCTTCCTGCTGATGCCAAATGTATTATTTAACTGACTTTTGTGCTTGTCTGACACAATTAAAACCTATAATTGCTGTTATTAATCCCTCCATCCATTTTCTCCCAACTCTTTAAATATGAAAATCTTATGAGATCAGTAACTCCACAATCTCATATACAAAATAAAGCCAATTATATATGTCAATGTGAACATGACCTAAAAGCTGATTGGATAATTGTATTAATAAGCATGTCCAGAGGGGATCTTTAATTTTTTATTTATTTATTTTTCAAGTATTTCACTTTAATCATGAATTTGGAGCATGCTGCGCAATTGCATCATAGTCAATTATATTAACAACCAATCTTTGAAACTGTGGTTACCCCGGTGTTACTGTCCAGTTGCTAAGTGCATATCTGCTGCAGAGGAGAAACTAGGGAATTCAAAGTAAAAGACAGAGTCAATTATAGCTTCCTATGCTGTAGCAAAGTGGTAGACATGAGGAGTAGGGGAACAAAATACTGATTAGAGCATCGGCTTCATCCTCTCTAATCGCTTCACCTGTCATGTACAGCCCTAAGGTCATTTAGATGACTTTTCCCATGTCTTTCATGCAGTGTAGCCCTCGCTAGTAAGTAGATGAAAATGTTGTTGCCAGTTGTCACAATCAAAAATTCAATATGTAATATAAGCAAGTTGTCCTCGAAGAACATTTCCTCAGACACCAGCATGCACACTAAAAAAGGCCAACACCAACATTATTTTACATGTATTTCTTTAAAATATTGACATGGTTTTTTTTATTAAGATGAAGCCTTTTTTACCTTAGCTATCAAGGTTCTCTTTTGTACTAGCTGCAACATTTCTTTATTATATAGTAACAGTTTATTGAAAATTGCTCCATACACTGAAAATGACAATAAGATGAACAGTTTCGGAGAGTCAGAAAACATGCTGAACAGCGAAGTCCTGTGAAAAAGTAGAATGGTTGTGGTTGGTTGTTGTAGAATCATCTTTAGCAGCAGTAACATTAAGTAATCATTTTATGAGTGTCTTTATCAGTCTCTAAAACCATTATCAAGGAATTTTGGCAAACTCTTCATTACAACATTACTTTAAGTTATTAAAGTTTGCAAATATTTATTTATGGAAAGCTCTCTCAACATCTTGATGCAGCAACTCAGTTGGACTGAGGTCTGGACTTTGACTGAACCATTGCAACACTTTGATTCTTTATTTTTTGACCCATTATGCTACAAATTTGCTGGTGTACTTGGGATCATTGTACTGTTGTATAATCCAGTTTCAGGCAGGTTTTTCTGTCAGATTGATGGTTTCACATTTCATTTATTATGAGAAGGTTGACTCAATAATTACAAGGTGCCCAGGCTTCAAAAGAAGTCCAAATTATTCGGTATGAAGTGTTTGTCCTGATGTGCTGTATTTTTTATTTTTTTTGCCAAGGAAAAAAAAAAAAAATTACGGTGGCCCCTAGAGACAAAGCACGTACAAAATCCAAAACAGTGAGATGACTTTAGTCTCATGAACAACATTAGTTAGTAAATAACAATTAGCTAATCTTAAAATGACTGCTCAGTACAGTAACGAAGCCCAACAATCATTTTTGTTACAGTCCCGTGGTCTCATTTGAGGGCCGCATTTCGAGCAGTCTTTGGTAGTTACTAGGTAACAAAAGCTCAACACTGCCCCTAGCGTCCTGGAGCACTTCCATTGTGTTTTGGGGTTCGCATGTGTTTTGGAGTTTGTACGTGTTTTGGATTTTGTAAGTGCTTTGTCTCTAGGGGCCACCATAAAAAAAGGCTATGCCTACTTAGTCTTTTTCTACAGTCTTCTTGTGATTGTGCTGTCATTATCATAAACATTTAACTCATAACTGTAGTCTGAGATAAGTAGTCAGTTGTTCTAAGCATTGCATGGTCTGACATTGGGGTGAATTTGCTGGGATGTCCTGGTAAGAAAACGTGCACCCAGCTACCAAAACTCTCATTTTTATAGAGGTGAAAGCCTGTGAAACAATCTGGTAACCTTTACTGAAGTTATTTTATTAAGTCGAGACTGTTTGAGAGCCTCGTCATAATTTGTGGAAGTAAAGATTAGCCCCCCTCCCAGTATAGACACTGGTGGTAGAGGCGAAGCAGGTGGAGACTTGGACAACTGGGCAAGATGAGGTGGAAGCAGTGAGTTGCACGAATGAAGAAAAGCACCGAGATTTAAAGCATGCAGAGCAGTGGCTGATTGGTTCACAGAAGGTGGGCAACAAAAGATTGGGTCAGGGTGATGATAACAGAATCACGTTCAATAGTGAAGAGCTGGAAGTGTAGAAAAGGCTAGCCTGAAAGCCCAGGAATAAGGCCAGATGAGTGAATACAAATTGTCCTTTGGGAAATTACACATAAGCTTAAGAAGTTTGTAACATCTGGGATAGAGTCTACATCTTTTATGTCACCTACACCAACTGAAAGCTTCCATTCCTTATATGATAAAGCATTGAAAGCACCAACCAGTCCAGACTGGCACACCCACTATCATAACTTGATCAGATCATGTGTGTACTGGAAGCATGTATTGATAAAGTAAGTGCATTTTTGCTTATTTCAGCATCACTGGCTATTTTATATACGGCAACGTCTGTAAGCTTACACTGTACACTAAATACCATACTCTGAGTTTGATACCAGTAGATGAAATATTTGTGAAAAATGTTTGGCATGTCTTGGCCTTTGGACCATCCTAGAATTCCCAAACACAACATTTATTCTAATTTATGACAGCAATACATTTTTTGTGGTACCGATACCCACTTTCAAAAGCAACTTCCATTTGTTACTGCAGCTAAGCTTTAAAACACTAAAGTTACACATACTACAAACACATTGTAAAATGGCTTGGATATGCTTTAGTTATCCACAAGAAGAGGGCTGTCTGGTGACAAAGTAGGTGAAAATTCAAAATATAGTGTACACTTAGCTCTTAAATTCAAGTGTCTTTTCCATTCTTTTACTCTTTTTTTTAATCTCACTACATATGACCTTTTAAGCCTAAAGCTTAAAAAGTAACTGGACTTATTCATTTAAGGAAATAACATGACTTGTTTTTGATCTTTATAGATGGCACTCTGAATTGAATATTTTCCAGTTGCATTTCTGCTCATGTGTTGACAAAACTAGATGATTTCCCTTTTGTCCTGATTACATTTTTTAAACCCACTGAAAAGAGAGAACCTGCCCACCCAAGGGAAATGGACTAGCCTGGGAACCTGTGTTATCTCTTGCAGAATTTGCAAAGCTTTCTCCCATTAGATTTCTGCTGTTTATCCAGTATATTGTGGATTAAATAAAACGAGTGACATCTCCATATGTACTTTTATGGTGACTTCCTCTGAGAGATAATGTGATGGTAAGAGAGCAAAATATAGTCATACTAAAAGCTGCACTGTCAGTACAGTTAATATCATGTAAAAGAAGCATTGCATTGTTGATGGTTAAAAAATTCTTATGTGTTGTTGTGCTCACCATTCCTGCTCTCTCAGATTTAGTTATTATGGAGTGCACTTTCCATTTTCAAACCTGAAATCAATTGGATGCTTATCCTTTTCCCACAAAGCCCTCTCTATTTGCTGGTGGTAGGAAGAAAGGCTTATCTGTGTGGTCCAGCCTCTACCCCTCACTGAGAGATGTCTGGACTATGCCTCCTCTCCTCCTTTCCTTCTCCCTGTCTCTCAGACACACATGCCAGATGCACGAAAAGAGGGAAGATGGCAATAGAACAGGAACTACTGATAGGAAAGACAGGCAAATGGTGGCAGAAGAGACAGGGACAGATGCATTTCAGTGTAACAAGAAGTAATTGTTTTTTTTTTTCTCCTTTACCGGTTTAATTTATCTTAGTGATCAAGGTCAACATACCCAGACAGATTACATAAATTGCAAACCAAGCACTTGGCTAATTGCCTCTTATGCACTCCATTTAATTTTGCATCTTTACTTCAAATCAATAAATTTTTTCTTTACTCAATTTTAATAAGTGTAGCCAGAAATGAAATGAGTATATGTCATCACTGACTATAAATAGTGCACATATCCCATGTAGTAAATCTAACCTGTGTACACTAATCTCAGCCACTGACTGTGGACTAAAAGGCTGATGTAATGTGACACTCCATCTCTATAATTTGTTTTATGAACCCTCACCAGTGTAATTATCAAGGGATAGATTCATGGAGAGAAGCAAAGTTGACTTAGCATGATGAACCAACAAAAAGCTTGGGCCGCAGTTTTTAGATAACAAAGCCTGTAATACGGCTGGGCTCCATTTGAATGATCCAGTAATGAACCATAAAAAATAGACATCTGTTTTCCTTATGTATTCCATTTTCTTTTGATTTTCTGAAGCTTTAACCCAGTTTGCTGGACACTTTTGCACTTTTGATTCATCACAGAGTGAGGTCCATCCAATTCTAGTGAACCAGCATCAGTTGAATCAGTTTGATCTGTGTCTACTCAAGCCAATGAAAGAACTAAGAAGAGATACCTGGTGGCATTTTGGATTTAATAACTATGAAAACAGGATAGGGCGGGAGCAAAGCCATTAATATGATGTCTTTCACATGTATGCAAAACACAGGTGAAATAATGTGAAAATCAACCCATCATTTTTGAAAATGTGTCTTTATTGCATGTCAGAGCCTTTTTTATTTCTGAGTCTATGTTTACTTGTACTTGAAGTAATATACGGCTGTTTGAGTGCTTTGTTCATTCTATCTTCTGAAGCTTCAGGCTTGTTTAATTTATTGTGTATCCTGACTATTTGATTGCTGTAATTATCTCATAAAGCTTTTGTGCAAAATGTATGTACTCACTCGTACTGGTGATGTTTACATTATGTAAGCTTTATTTACAATGAGTACTAGATGATTTGATTTAGGATCAAAAGTTGCATAGAAGATATGGATAAATGTTAACAATATTGAAATATATTGTTAATTGACATTTCAGACCTTGTCTTGAAATTTAAGTTATTCAAGAAATCAAGTTCAACATCCATCCTTCGCCCTTATGTGCTTCCTGTAACCAGGATGCAGGATTCCCTGCACTCTTAATACTACATCGTGTATCAACTGTGTAGGAGAACTTAGCAGGTGTCTTCACTCCTGCAGCCTCTCCATTATACTGGGTACAATTTTGTGATTGAGTTAGCAGCATTAAATTTCAGAGAATTAATTTAGGGAAAGGCTTTCTGTACCCTAAGCAAATTATGTTACTGTGCTAGATGGTGCTTGGCAGCATTAGCGGCTCTCTCCTGTATTAGGAAGTAAGTTAATACTTTCTTTTCCCCCTTCTGCCATATTAAAATGAATAATTATTGTCTGTATAATCTTGGGGCCTAATGTTTAATCTCTAATGTTTATGCACATGGACCATAACATACATTTGCTATCATGGGGCACTGAAGGGATAAAAACTTAAATTCCACTGGGGGACTTTTGTGAAGAACTAAATTTCTCCTCGCCTTCATCTGCGGTCTCTGTCTAGATCAGATCTAGATCAAATTTAAGAAGTCCAGTTAGAGTAAATTTCCTCAAATAAAAGTCCAAATTTTCAAAAAGTTGCATCATAATTCAATGCAGTATATTTGAAAGTAGCCCAACTACATACTGTATATTCAAAAACTGGCTATCATATTAGACAAAGTACTATTCAGCAGTATTCCAACAATGTTGAATTAATTTTCACAAATTAAGTGGATGGTACTTTAATAATAATTAAAAAAAAAAAAGTAAAAAATGTTCTATTTTCATTTAAGAGAATTTAAGATCAGCAGTCAAACATAAAATACAGCTTTTGAAAAAGACTTCAGATCAATGTTTAAAATAAAAAGCCATAGTTTAAGTTTTTCCTTTCCTATGTTTCACATATAGACCATCTCAGCTTTAAACCTGATTTTGCATCTAATCTCACCGTGGAAGCACTTTCCTGTCTTACTTCTCTCTCCCCAACCAGATGGCCCCGCCCCTCCCCGAGCCTGGTTCTGCCAGAGGTTTCTTCCTGTTTAAAGGGAGTTTTTCCTTCCCACTGTCGCCAAAGTGTTTGCTCATAGGAGGTCAAATGATTGCTGGGTTTTTCTCTGTATGTATTACCTTACAATATAAAGCGCCTTGAGACCACTGTCGTTGTGATTTGGCGCTATATAAATAAAAGAAATTCGTAAAATTCGTATTCTGAATGAAGGCTTTGATTGACTAGCATCACATGAAATGAGTTACGAAGCGTGTGCCGTGTACCTACATTGGCCAAGACAAACAAAAATGCTCAAGATTAAAACTACCATCAATTATGTGAGCTCTCTCATCATTTAAATGACCCTTACCTTTCTACTAGTCACCCTGCTCTTGTTTTCTCCTCTGTGCTCATCAAATTTCATATTTCTCCACAGTCATCTTATTTTGTCAGCATTTCCGCACAATAAACAGGTGACTACTCGCTCTCCCTTCTTGCCTATATATATATATATATATAAACAGGTGACTACTCGCTCTCCCTTCTTGCCTATATATATATATATATA
>NW_005187547.1:39169-46444 GCF_000239375.1 Pundamilia nyererei | reverse complement strand
TGCCTCCTTTCCCGTTCCAGCATTGCTTCCCAATAGATGGCCTCTAAAGCTTCTCAGTGCTGCATTCATGCTTGGATCCTAACTATTATTGCCAGCACAACTGAACCATGACAAAAAAAGACTGCACCCAATTAAAGCTCCGTCAGGCATTGGCACAAAGAGATTAAAAAAAACATATCTCCCCTGGGACCAAAATGAAGGAAAACAAGATGCATGCAAATTTATAAACTTTAAATTTACTTTGTCTTCCAGAGATATTATCAGCTAAATGTTGATGTTCTTTTGTAGTGCTCTATATCTTAACAGTTTCAGGCCTGGACCCTAGCTATGCATTTGATAGAAATGGGGATCACGCAGCATTAGATATTTTGTTGGTTCTTTGCACTTTCTCCTGCATCTTTTGAAAATCATTTTCTCTCCACATACTCAACATAACATTTTCTGTCAGTAATTTATGCAGTGGGGATTATTATGGTAATTGTTGTTAGTTTATACATGTGAAATGACTTGGATAAAATGGAAAATGGAAATGCCAGACTGCATATCTAAAAAGATGAGCTCCACTGATTTAGAAAAAGACATAGTTGCTATGAAGGTCAAGCAGCTGCAGATGTTGGTGTTCGTGACTATACACTGTCTCTACAAAGAGGGAGGTGTAGAACTTCTGTAGGTAATAAAAACAAACCACTGCAAGGCTTCACCATGCATGAAGCAAAATATACACTTCAACTGCTACCTGTTGCTTTTGCTTGAATTTGTATATTCAAACACTCTTAAATGTTATATGCATCTTAGAGCAATGTGAACATTTATTAGTAGGAGGTTGTGGAATTTTATATTGAGCGTAATTCAGGTGCTTGGCCTTTGTGTCAGTCACTTCGCTGAAAATGATTAATTTCTTCTCACTCTCGAAACACTGCAGGAAACCACCATTAATATGCTCATAATAACAGGAAATAATTGTAAATGCATTTGATTGTCAGTAACAGATGGTAGTAATCTGATGTTCATTGTAATGATATGTCAGGCAGAATTTTCAAGGCTCTTTACGTTCAGTAAGATGCTCTGCAACTATTGAGAAATGCACAGAGACACTGCATCATCCCAGCAGCCTTTCGAACATTTTTTTTTGAGGAGTCAGCACTTCAACAAGTTGTTTTTTTTTTTTAATAAAATGAAACATAATCAATGCATAGTGTATACTGTCAGTATCATCTTCAATTAAAAATCATTGTTGCTCTATTTCATATTGGTTTGACTTTTCAAATATTTAAACTTCATCAGTACTTCCAAGCACTTTGATGTCTTATTATGTTAAGTGCTTTACTCAGTTGATTGCCAAATATTAATGTAGCAGTTTTTCACATTTTCGATCAAAATCTATCAAGAAAGCCAATATTTGATAGTTGATGATATAGCAGATAGTGGCTGATACCTTACCCCATCTTTTTTACATGTGTGTACTGGGTAGGAGTTGCTGTTGATCTTAAACTAATCGTACATGTGCACAGTGACAATAAAATGCATTCTTTTCTATTTTTCTATTTTTCTTACGTTATCTTTTGTGTGGATACAGTTTGTTATTCTTGGACTGAATAAGTGAAATTCTTTTTTTAATAGATATCTGGATGGGTGTCTGCTCTTGCTCTACTGGGGGGCTTTTTAATAACACCACACTCTTATCAGGAACATATTGGGTTCTTTTACATTATTCTTAAAGTAGATGACATTTATCATCTAAGGCTGCTGTTTGAACTTTTAGTTTGAGGTAGTGTTTGTATGTTATGATGATCTCCATTTGTTCATATCCATTTGTTTCTGCTCTTCTTGTAATTGCAGAACTCATGGTCTACTACACTAGTGGTTACAGCATCCAGCAAAAAGCTGTAAATTACTGTGGTGGTTTTTGTTAATTCTGAAGTTATAGATGGGAGTTATATTACTTGGCCTATCACTTTTGGTTAATTTTTTTTATTCAGATGTGAACATCGGTGTCTTGTCTTTAATGGACCAGACAAAACTTTAATATTTACTTATGTTTAGGTTCATAAGTGTAGTTAAATATTATTTTCACACATGAATAAGAGCTTAGAGGAGCTGTAAGTGAGAACTCAAGTATTCAAATGAATTGGATCTGAGCACAGACAGGAGAGAATAAAGCAAGTAATTGTCAGGTCATTCACAATTAATGCAATTCATTTCAAATTAGTTTCATTTATATAGCGCCAAATCACATTAACAGTTACCTCAAGGTGCTTTATATTGTAATGTAGGCCCAACAGTAATACCACATGGTGGATGTCTGTTTTATCCAAGTGCATAAAAAAACGGAATATATCTAGTGCTGAGAACACATCTGACATGCAAAATCTATTGTTTGCTATATTTGATTAAGAGCAGCTTCAGAAGTTGTCATGCGTCAAAGACATTCATGTTAGTCATGCTTTAATAGAGGCATTACTGTTTTAGTCACGCACTGTCCTTTGGCTGCATTTTCTCTCCTCTTTGCATCTTGCTGCACCCTAACACAACATTCCCACAAGTCCTGCAAATAAACCAAGGATGGTTAACCAGATCCGGGCTACAGGCAGGAAGAAGACTGAACCCTTTCTATTCAGGCAGGGGAACAGCCAAGAAGCTTTAACCCTGCAGCAGAAAGTGAATTAAAGAAGTGTTTGTGTGTGAGAACCTATGTGTGTATATATATTTGTGTGTTTATACAATTGTATGTGTGTTAAAACTGGATAAAAAAAGGGAGCCACTGCTTGTGCTACATTAGAGATGTCAGATTTGAAGTGTAGGGGCTGATTGTCCCCCTTAAGTAAGCTGAAGGCACCAATATGACCTGGCTATTTAGTCCAGAAAACTGAAATCTCAAATTACCACATTTTTGCATCTATATTTTCCTTTCTTCTGCTCCTTTTATTTTCTCCTTTCCATTTCTCTTTGCAAATGTTATATGACTGTCTGACTTTCTCCGCAGGTGTCATTCTTCCTGTTCATCGTGTTTGTGGTTTACACCATGTTGCCGTTCTCCATGCGGGACGCCGTCATCGCCAGTGTTCTAACCTCTGCCTCTCACACCGTCGTGCTGAGCGTCTGCCTGTCCATCACAGCTGATCACGTCGAGCCAGTAGTGTGGCAGGTAAGGCAGTCAAATTTTAGCGCGAGTTAACAGTTGCGAGCACATGAATGCACATGTACCTGCGCAGAGATCATCAGCAGCCTCCTTAGATTGATATGTATACGGGGAAACCTGTTCAAAAGGTAAATCGCCCCTAACTAGCAACCACCTACATCTGAAGGTCACTAAATAAATACTCCGCAGTTCTTCATTTAAGGTAATTTATTATTACCATCTAGATCAAATAATAAAACAAAGTTGTTTTGTGACATTTAATTTGTTTCCTCATCAGGCTCAATATACAGGTTGTATTTATAGCAAACAAACAATTGTAACCTTTAAACAAAAACTAATTTAGGATATCAGCTGAGTGATAGAAATTCTAATGTATTTTTTTTATCCTTCATTAAAAGGTCACCTCTCTTTCTAGCACTACTGCTTCTTGTGTGCTAACTGTTCAGGCATATTCCATATGGTGATAAAGACAAAGCAAAAGCAATATCAGATAACTGTCTAGCTAATACTTTAATCAATTAGTGCCTAATTAAACCTGATTTCAGCAGTCAATAATTTTCAATACACTGGGGACTAATTTCTTCCAATCCATAAAGTAAACAGGATTAATTTAATAAGCATGTCACAAAAGCTCTTCCTCACTGACAACCTGAGACTTTGAAGAATTTCAGAGCCAGACACAACAAACATTTATAGCACACGAAAAATAAGTCTGATGATGATCATTAGTCCACCAACAAAAGCCTTTTGTTACATAAAAATGATTGAGCTGAATATCATTGAAACTTAAAAGATGTGGCGCTTGGGTTCAGCAAGAGCCCAAGAAAAATGTAATCTTTTTTTTTTAAACAGAAATAGCGCACTGGCCCTGGTGGAGAACATACTAACCGAGTACCTTTCTAGTTTTACCAGATGCTCACTTCAATGGCTTCCAACATGTACAGTCACTTCAGAAATTATTCAGACCATTTTCTGGATAAAATTAGCATTTCCCGTGTGTATAGTCAATAAACTTCAAGTGACATCAGATGAAATAGGACAGCACTTTGTAACACATCACTTGATTTTACCCTGACATCAAAAATTTTGGGACTGTTTTGTTCTATTTACTTTCTTCACTGGTTTGACAGCCTTCTACTCTCTTCCTTTAGACACAGTACAGAAGAATTACTCGTTTCATAATCAATTTTTTTTTTTCTAAAGCAATAAGAAGGACTATAGATTAAAAGGAAAGTCTGGTGAATAAACTCAATGTGTAATATTGTATGTGCTACTTATATTCATTCAGCGTGCCAGCGGGCAGCAGTTGGCTACTTTGATGTGAAAACTACAGCTAGCTAAACAGTGCTGGGATGTATTACGTGTTTCTTTTCTTTAAGTACTGTGTTATGTTGCTCAACAGCTTCCTGGAGTGGAGTAAGTCATTTGGTACGCTACTTGTTAGAGGACTGACATTGAAGTAGCTCCCTTTTTAGGCACTAAATGGCCATCTGAGGCTGGCATACAGCTGTCAGACATACCTAGACTTTGTACAAGAAAATGTAAACTGATTTTCTATTGCAAAAATATTTTTGCTAAAGCAACAGTATAGCGATATGGCATTCTAAATGGCATAGTCATGTCATATTTTAGCTTCTGTGAAGGGCTGATACAGAGGAATCACTCTGCTGTGTGAAAAGATCAATCCTAACCTGACTGTTATCATGGCATGAATCACAAGTTAGAACTCGTGGTTCATGGTGCTTTAAACGATGTTACAAAAGTTAATCATTTACAGATATTGACACTCTGCTCAAAAGCCTGTTGGTTAAATCAGTAAATGGGCAAGACGTTGTCTCCTTTCCTGAAAAGATGTGGGGAAAAGTAGTGTGACATGCCCATTTTTCTGCTTTCCTGTGCAGTTAAAAAAGAAGCTTGTCATCCATGGAGACTGTTTTCTTAGTTTGGCAAGTAGAAATATACTTAAGTCTGCCTACTTTGTTTTACACTATGATTCTCCATTTTAACAGTGTTTTAAAATTCAAATTTGAAATCAAGTTGTTTGCCAGGTCAAATTGTGCTATGTGAAAGGGTTTTTTAATTCTGGCATATTAAAATGTCAATTAACGTTGTGTTTTGTTGTTTAACGGCATGCTTTGTTTTTGCAAGAGGAAGGAACAAGACCTTTTCCCCTGAAATCATCATTGCATTTTGTATTTACTTGAGTTATATTTGTTAATATTAAAACATTTAATCAGGATGAGGGTAAATACTTTTTACTGTGCTGTGTGTCAGCTTATATTGTGGATCTTCCCTCTGTCTTCCTCAGGCAGTAGCCATGGTTTTGTCAATCTTTTGTGTTGGGACAGAGTGTGGCTTATGTCCTTTTTTTTTTTTTTTTAGATAAGAGCAGTGAGTCAGTGTGACAGGATGCTCTCAGGCTTATGTGTGAAAGAATAACTACTTGAGAGCAGCTATTAAAAACCTCTGCTGAGGTGACGTTGATGGATTTGTAGTACAACAACATCCCCTTTAGTCCAGTTTGGTTAAGATGTCCCAAATATATTTAACATATATTGCTAAGAAAGGATTTAATGGGTCAGAAGGAGCATTTGAGATATTGGGGTGCTGTAACTTAATAGTTAATAAAAGGAAATTGTGAATATACACTATCAAAAAATGCTTGACTAAAGCTGCTCAAAAATTGCTACTGTGGATAGCTAACTGAGCTCAGAGCTTTAGGATGAAATATTGTTTTCAAAATTTTAAGTAAGATCGTGTTTTGTTTTGTTTTGTTTTAGCTTTAGTGTGAAAATAGAAATGTTTGCGCCCCCCCCAAAAAAAAAAGCTGCTGTAATGTAATTGGGAAAACTGCTTGTGCTGTCGCTAGAATTGTTCTTCATAAACACCTTAATCAGCTGCTGGTACGATCAGCATCCCAGGTTCATCTCAGCAAACTGAAGAAAAAACAACATGGTAATTTACTTTATGAATGCAGATAATTAAGAACACTGAATGCATCTTTTCAGTGTTAATGACCAGGTATGCCCACCAGTGCGTCATATAGTTGAAACTGTTCAAACCTTTACTGTGTTTGTGTGTTGGTGCAGCATCGTGCTCAATATGTGTATTATGATTCTATATCCTTTAAGTAATACACACAAACACACACAAAAGCAAATAGAGATTCACATATAAACATGTGGGTTATTTATGTATAATCCGAATATACTGTATATATTATAATGTATATAAATATGCTATAAATATTTATGCACAGCTAAAGTAATTGGCTATGACTATATGTAGACTTGAAGGATATATGGGCAGAAATCTGTGCCATCAGAAACTGAATTTGAATAAGTTAAATTTGAATTGCTCAGATTGAATCTGAATTGTAACTTGAATAAATGCTTTGGACTGGAGTTTGAGACCCCTGTCATATGGAATATGACAGGTGTGGTTGAACTGCATGAAGACTCTGAAGCTTCTCTTCTCTTCTGGCAGGACAGGAATGTGGCCTTGTCCTTTGAGCCACTGTAAGGATGTACTTAGAGTAGAACTGGACTGTCACCGGCCTCAGGCTCTTCACCCTTTTCAAAGACAAAGCAGTCATTTAGATAAAATATTAGATATTGTTTACCTGTAAATGCACAAAGTAAATTTAGAAATGTAATTATTGTCATGAGTGAACAAGCACTGATAGTGTAATCTACAGCTGTGGCCAAACGTTTAGAGAATGAGAGGTGTTGTTTGTTTATTTACAAAGTTTGCTGTTTTAGTGATAGTTGTATATCACATTATATCACTTCAAACAGAGGTGATCCAGTAATGCTGCACTAATGAATTAGACTAACTATTCACTTTAGCTAAAGTTATTAAGTTAGCTAAAGAGTTGGGATGCTGTGTAAGGCATAAATAAAACTAAAATACAAAAGGTTTGGACACCGTTTTGCATGTTTCCCTACTGTAGGGGTCTCTGCAAGCATACAGAGGGGGTACTCTGAGAGAGTCCAAGATGACAACTTTGGAATTCTACTAGAAACAGTCGATCATATTTGTTTGTCAATTAGCATTTTTAGCTAACAGCTACAATAAGCATAAAAGTTACTGTACGGCTATCATTTGTTAACATGACGCTTGTTCTTATACATGTA
>NW_005187547.1:29991-38965 GCF_000239375.1 Pundamilia nyererei | reverse complement strand
GCTGAATTTTTAAAGGATAAAATGCAGCTTCAAAGCAAATCAATTCATTTTCAAAATATAAAATTCAATTTCAATTTAGTGATCATCATTTTCAAATCATAAATTCAATTTCAAATTAGACTAATTCAAATTCAGTTTTCAAAAGCATTTATTCAAGTTACAATTCAGATTCAATCTGAGAAATTCAAATTTAACTTATTCAAATTCAGTTTCTGATTGCACAGATTTCTGCCCATAGTTATCAGTATTCACACTTGAATTAGTAAGAAAATGTATGTGAGTTTTTCCAAAACATCAAAAATAATTCTTTAAAGCAACACACACACACACACACACACACACACACACTCAATCAAAAGAGTATTAATTTTTTAAAGAGAGAGAGAGATAGAAAACTTAAAACATGTTTTCATGAAAATCTCTCCGTCTACACAATGTTAATGTTTTAAATTCAGTAGGATGACATTTACACTTTTTCTGTTTCTACCCGCTTATTTCAAATCCCATTATTTACAAATCAGTATCCAGATTTTTTTTAGACTAGATAGATTTTTGTTATTTCAGAAATGTTTAATATTGCATTCAGCAGTTTTTGGGGGAAAAAACAGTCAATCAAATCAGTCTGTTCCTCCAGACATTTGTAAATGTCAGCTGTTAAGTGCCTACACACTCGTGAGAGACTGCCCAGGGGGTATTAAGTGAGAAGCAACCATGCCAACATCTTGACTTTGTCAGGTCTATTAAACTTTACAGTGTTGGCTCATTGGCGTTTTAATGAAGCGGCTTATTTATTGAACAGGAAATAGCACTTTGTTGGATCCACATTTACTTGTGGGTAATATTTAGAAGCAATAATAATGAAGCATTAGCATTTTCATCTTTTGCAAATATAATTATCTGTTTCTGGTCCTTAGAGGTGCAAAGATTACTCAGGCAGCTCAGTGTAAAAATATTCTTATTTCTTTTAGTATTGCTCATATGCCTCAACCTTGGGAGATTAGATACTGTAGTTATCTATTGGTAGACGTACAGAGAAAGCTACTAACTAAATCTATCATTAGAGCTATTAAAAACATTATTTTTTAAAACGATGCTCTTATTTCAATATTAGTGACTTCTTTGATTTTTGGGGGTACTAACGTTAATGCAATGCAGACTTTGATGTAATTAGGTCCTGTGCAACACTGAAAGTGTTCGTGTAAGCTGACCACTGTGTTTTTGTATCAAAGCTTCTCCCTTCAGACTAGAAGCAAACTTCTGATGCGCACTTTCTTAATTATTTTTGAGTACTTAAGTCATCAATAATTCATCACAGTGTTCACACTCCATTTAAACTTTAGCTGACAGAATTTCACATGAACTACTGCGGTAGTAGCTGTTGAATATTGCATGCATTACCTGTTTTTGGAGGATGTTTTGAAGGACGGGGGGCTTCATTTGAATTCAGATAAGGGTTTTTGCCTTTGTTAAAGATATATTACATACTTAAGTGTGTTTGTGAGGTCTAAACTGTGAGACTGGTATTTCTTGAATTCTTGAATTTCTTTGTCTCATCCTTTCAGATTGAATCATATTAAAGTTTTATGTCAGTAATACGTACCAAAAATGCAATTCTTGAGTATTTCTGTCTGTACTCAGATCATCCAGGTCTCAACGGTGTTGCATTTCACTGGATGTGATTTTCATATTGCCAAAAAACGAAACCTTCTTTATGGTTCAATTGTGTGATTTACCTGCATTCCTGTATTTAAATTCCTGTTGATTGAGAAAAGGAGTTGAGCAGCAGTTGAGCAAAGTCAATGATCTCTCATTTGAGCCATATTCACACACGCAGTGCATCTCTGAACTTATCTCCCCCAAAATTAGCCGACTGAGAGGCATGTAAGATGCAGATATCCAGACAACAACATGTCTCCAACTTTTTATATCCTTAAAGAAAGGTCGGTTTGTGGCATGGTGAGAAAAGTGCTTGCAATAGCCCAGTGAATTCACAATCACACACTTGCCTCAGGTTTGCTGCCTCCAGCTATTTTTAAGATTTTATTGTGGGTGTTCTACTAAAAAAACGTTCATTTTTTATGTTCTTGTTTGATATTTGTGGTTGCTTTTTTGATCCTTTGTATCCTTGTTTGCTAATCATTGTGAAGACATTTGGATTGTTTACAGTGCAAGCTAAGTGAGTTATCTATCGGCACTTGTCTACACAATGACATTTATGTAAAAGAATTTTAACATCTCTAATTAGAAGTAGGCAGCCCGCACCATGGCCCTTACCATCTCACTTAAATGGAAATCTGTGGAATCACATCCATTTTCAATGCATTTTGAATTAATTTTGACACCAAATACTAGGCCAGTATTTGTCTTTCTCAAGCATAGAGAAAACTCTGCATGTGTTTTGTGGATTTGGTCTAATATATAGGACCTTGTGTAATACACCGACACGAGGGTTCTTTGGAATTATGAAGAATTTGGCCCAATAGAACAACCAATGAATTTATAATACAAATGGAGTGTGATCTTGGTTCTTATTACCTGCAGTATTTCCGACTTCTTCTGCATATTTGAGTTCCTTCAGCAAGACTTTTTAAAAAATTTTTATTTTCAGCTAATTATTTACAGGGCACTACAGAGTAGACAGAAAAGTGGGGAGGAGCTACAAGTAGGGCTGCTCGATTATGGCAAAAATGATAATCACGATTATTTGACGATATTTATTTAACCCTTTAAGACCTACTATAGAACCAAGTCCACCAGAGCTTATATTATTTTTATTTATTTTTTTTACATGCTGTAGTGCCATTTGTGGGAGCATTTCAAGTTGCTATACATCAATACAACTGTTATAGCCCATATTTTAATAATATGTATGCATTAAGTGCATAGTAATTACATAAATTGCAAAAAAGTGCAATAAACTACAAAAAAAATTGAAAATCGCTTTTGTTTTGTTTACATATATTTCTACTTGGAGAAGTTTAAGAGGTTTATCCCTCAAAACTTTAAATACAATAAAGTTGCAAAAAATAGTTTACAACAACAGGAAATTTATTTTGAGTGTCTTCATAGTTTTATTTTGGAGATACAGCAATTATTATATACTGCAGGAAAAACAAAAAACAATCCTATGATGCAAATTTGCAAAGAAAACAGCAGGTGCATCATTTCACTGTGGGAACAGCTGATAGGAACGGCAAAGCCTGTTTCTGGAATATTATGCTTTTGTTCCTGCAAGTGCTTTTTATGCAGTTTTTGCAAAGCTTTATGTGGAACGAAACCGTGACCGAGGACAAGCTGATGGCATCAGATGTAAGTACAACTCTTCCGGTTTCATATGCAAAACAAATTATTGCGCTAGCTTACACGGTTCAGGTTCTACAGGGATTTAAAAATAGTTACGCAAAACGGAGCGTGCTGCTCTGACCGGCTTTAAAGGGTTAACAATGACTTTAAAAAATAATATAAAATAGTGTGCAACCCCACTGAAGTTTTTTTTTTTAACTCTTTTCAACCAACGGCAGTCACTCTCCAAATAACTTCTGCTTAGCTTTCCGAGCTTCCCTCGGGTCCTCTTAATCAGCGGTCTCCACCCTTTTTTGCGCCACTGACCGGTTTATGCCCGACAATATTTTCACGGACCGGCCTTTAAGGTGTCGCGGATAAATGAGGGAGGGGCTAATAATCGGCTCAGTCATTTTTAATGATCGTTGAAAGCCCAGATCGTAATCGTGATTAAAATTCGATTAATTGAGCAGCCCTAGCTACAAGGGTCTAAGGCTGGGATCTCAAACTCCAGTCCTCGAGGGCTGGTGTCCTGTGTCCCTGTTGCAACCACCTGAATACAATTAGTAGGTCATTATCAGTACTCTATAGAACTTGACTGCATGCCATTTGATTCATGTTACAGCAGCTCATGAGTGAATGAACATGTTGCAGTAAAAGTACTTTTAGAAGTAAATTTTTCCAAACACTTAGATTTACTTAAATTGACTTGAGTGGGGTTAGGGGTTTCCACTTCAGCATGCAGTCAAGTTCTCTACTAATCTTATTCAGGTGTGTTGAAACAGGGACACATGGAAAAGTTTCAGGACAGTGGCCCTCGAGGACTGGAGTTTGAGACCCCTGGTCTAAGGAGTGTCTTGTTTTGGTGGACTTGGAATCATGTTCGCTTTTTTGCAGATGATGTTGTTCTGTTGATTTTATCCAAACACAACTTCCAGTTCACAGTGGGATGGGTTATAGTGTGAAGCAGCTGGGATGAAGGTCTTGGTTCCTCAGCTGGAAAAGAGTAGATTGCCTGTTCCCATGAGGTGCTCACAGATCTTTTTTTCCTGTTTTTGTGCCTTTGTCACTGGCAGTTATTTTGTTTGTTTGTTTTTTGGTATTTGGATATTGCCTACCACCATGACTCATTTTAGGTAAATTTTAACAGTGTACAGAGCTAAAATGCTTGCGGACCTTACTGTAGTTTGATATATAACATGAAATATAACATTCAGAAAGTGAAGTTTACTGGTTTTAGATAATCCCAGCAGGAGTCACAGCTCTTGAGATGTGATACTCACCTAACCCTGCTGTTATCTGTAATTGGGTACCACTGAGGTACAAATGACTCGCACCACCAGCCTTCATACACAGCTGATATTTCAATGCAGTTTCACGGAAAAACGTGTAATAGACACGCCGGTCAGCCGTGTCCATTTCGCGCTTTGCCTCTCCAAATCGAGAATAGACACCCATGCAGAATTTGCAGTAAGTTGCAATAATCTGCAGGAACAGCAGAGGGAAATATTTTATTTCAAGCCAACATGAAAATAATCATGGAAAAGTGTTTAAACAGACATTATTAAATACATATTAGCCACCAAGGTACTTCATACCTTTTTTGCTCACTACTGACTTTGTGGCTTTTAATATATTATCTCCCATTGCTGGTAATAAAATTTCTACATGCAGTAATGCAATTTCAGCATGTGTGGCTATTTCATGTTTTGGAGAGGCAAAGTGTGAAGTCGAAACGGTGGACTGATGTGTGTATTACAAGGCTTGCTGTGATGTTGGGTTGGATATTTGAGATGGGTTGTAAGTAGTCAGTGTGAGAGTCGGGTTATAGAGTAATATTTATGTTAACTTAATGTGATCTGTTGAGCACATCTTACAGTTGAGTACATATTGGTAAAATATCACATACCTGCATAAAAGGATAAACTCAAATGCAAATTAAATGCACCCAGTCTTCTTTGCATTTAGATTTCAAGTATAGTTAAAGGAAATTTAACTTTACTGACATTGCACCTGAAAATATTCTTTTTAGTCTTCAAAGAGTACACGCCATTTGAATATATCGACCTCAGCTACACACAATAGGAAGTAATTTGCATTTAACATCAGATGTAGGTTTTGCATACTGAAAATTTCTCTGAAGTGACTTCTGGGGTTTTTTCAGGCTCTGGTGCAGCAAAGTTTTTATTAACCATCCACTAAAGATGTGCCTGAATAGATTATTTGTTAAATATGCTGGTATGATAAGGGAATTTTAAACTTGGATTTTAACCCTTCCATGCATGAATTATGACAACCTCAATCAGGATTTTTTCTTTAGTATTTTTGATGAATAAAAATACTTAAGAAAAAAACCCCTGATTGAGGTTGTCATAATTCATGCATGACAGGGTTAAATAATAATAGTTACAATGAAACACACCACACATCTGCAGTAACATTAAACGCACAGTGGGTGGCAGGGTATGGAGTGACACATCAGTGACAAGTGTAGAGGTTTATGTACAAGTATAACGTCAACACTGACACAAATACAAGAAAACAGCCTTTGAATAGCTGTCCACCGTAGTGACCACTATGCGTGAAAGGGTTAATATATTATATACAGTCTATGGGTTAAAGCGCTTCTATAAACCACCGTACAAAAGCCCCTGTCCATCTTTTTGTGGCTTTCTTCAGTCATTCAGTGATCTACCCTATTAAACTGTTCTACAGTACCAGATTCTGGCTGTTTTGTCAGTTTTCCCATTGAAAATGGATGATGATCAACAAAGCCAAGCTTGTCCATACTATATCGTTTCGAAGAAAGATATATAGAGAAAAAAAATGGGTTTTTTGTGTTCTTTCAGTATTTTTTAATGTGCAGAAAAAAGGCCTGGCAGAGAGGAAGAGGGATGTCTTTTTGAAATACACTGAATAGATGTGAAAGTAAATCCAGACAGCAGGTCACCTCATGTACTTGGCTACTGGCCTCAATGTTTGCTTTTGTTAAATATAGAGATATGGTACATTTCTGGTGTAGTCACATAAATATTTAAGGAAACAGCTTTCTCAATAAGGAGACAATATCTGCATAGTTTATACTATTTTCACCTCAGTATGATTCACTGCAATATTTCTTTATTGGCTCTCACTAGTTTTATAGGTATTGCTTGCCTTGGACCCTGGTTAAGAAAATGTTGATGGGGAGTCTTTTTGTGATGGATAAGTAGGAAGAGTCTGCTGCAGGTGGTTACAATTGCTTTATACTTGTGTGTGCAGCTGCCTCGTCTGCCTTTAAGCTGTCAAATAAAAATACTGAATAATTTAGCATTGTAAAAAGGGTACATAGGGTTTTTTTGCTTTTGTTTGGAAAATAACTTTAAATTCAGTTTCAGCTGTTTACTAGAAGCAAAGTACAGATGTCTGCAAGCTATAAAATTCATGAGCTTTAGTTTTTGTGGTTTTTAGACATTTTTGTTTTCTTCTTGTCTGACTATTATTACTAAAATAAAACGTCCTTTTGGCAAAGGTCACCAGCTTCTACTTGTGCTGTGATGTAAGTCTGTTGGGCATATTTATGTCCAAAAAGAGAGAACAATGGTCACTGTGACAGTAAGGTCAACATTATGCAGGAAAGAAAAGACACAAAGATGGAGAATAGAAGTGAAAGAGAAATAGCGAGAATGAGACAAGGCATGCAAGAGTGTAAAGGAGAGGGAGATTTCTTTTCAAGCAATGGGGAAGAACCATTAAATTATCCATTTGCTGTATAGCTGGGAAATATTAAACTCGAGGTTACCAGAGCTCCAGGGTCTTTACACATCCAAATCTTTAAACATCCAAATTGTTCCTGTAATGGGGCTTCATGTTTAGTGCAGCCCTGCGTTTTGCCTGAAATGTGCGGAGAAATAAAGTCTTAATTCTGAGGACAGACTACAATTTGCACTCCATGCTTATAGTGGAGAGCATCTATCCCTGTGTGTCATGGTTTGTATTATGTGACTCTGAAGTAGGACATGCTCTATAAAAGACTTTCTTTTAAGATTTTGTTTTGTTTTGTGGTGTTTATATGTATGAAAAATTAAGACATCATTTCCAGTCTTTTGAATCATTAAAAGTAGCAGCGTAGTAAATGTCAATTCTGACTTGAGCCAATTTGTCACAGTCAAAAAGGTGAAAGTTTTCTCCACAAGTTTGGCTTAACTTTGCCATACTATGTCATTTATCTGCTGAATACAAAATGCACTCACGTTGTTGAGTGAGAAAGAAAGATGTATCCAAAATATTGTAAATATTGAAATGTTAGGCATTAGAAACGCTTTAAAGCCAGGACTTAAATTGGTTTTGAGGTAGTCTGTCAGTTATGAACTTTCATGTGTAGCACTTGATGAAATGACAATGCATTTATTCAAAATTGTAGTCTGTGTCACAGCAGCACTGTGGACTGATAAACTGAACGTGCTCCATACCAGTGGTCCCCAACCTTTTTTGCGGCACAGACCGGTTTATGTCCGACAATATTTTCATGGACCGGCCTTTAAGGTATTGCGGATAAATACAAAAAAATAAAACCAGTACCAAAGAAAAGAAGATTTATTCATAACACATGGGAAAAGACCCAGGGAAACTGAGTTAAAGATAAAAATGATTTAAACAAAAAACGACAAAAACCCTGAAAACCATAAATTTCACACCCGAGCCTCAACTCTCGCGGCCCGGTACCAAACGACTCCGGGGGTTGGGGACCGCTGCTCCATACCACATCCCAGCAGTCAATCTGCAGCTGATATAAAGATGAACAAATACAAATGGGAGACTGTTAAGATCTTCTTTACTATGACTTTAGTGTCAGTGTATTTAAAAATAAGATGAATTCTTTGGTTAGCGCAAAGTAGTGGACACTAAAGACATTTCTGGCATAAATGCATATTAGTACATAGTATGTACTAATAATACTGATTGGCCATCTTATTAAGGATTTTACTAAATACACTTTCAATTCAATTCAATAAAACTTTATTGATCTTGAAGGTTGACCCCGAAGGAAATTGGGTCGTAAAATGTATGGGTGTAAAGATTTTGGCTTCTCATTATTGGAATAAACAAATCTAATTAAGCTTTATTGTGCTCAAAACAATCCATGTTTTAGAGCAGTTGTCTCAACTGAGCCCACCATTTGTCAAATAGTGCTTGTAGTGGCATGTGATGTTTGCTGCAACAATGCTAATTAAGTTAGAGCTTTTTGTGTGCGATCAACCTGAACTCAGGGGAGAGTCTATTTATATAGATGGGATGTAGTCACATAGGTTGCCCTTATTTGTGTTTCTTACAGGGTAGAGGCTGGGTTGCCATTGTAAAACTGAAGTGAGAGAAAATAAACAACCGAGCAGGGGCAGTGTAGCGGTGTCAATTTATCCAATGCCGTTATTATCTGATTGTATTGTATTTTTCTATTTAATGTCATCAGCAGCCACAGGATGTTTCATTAAATAACTGGAAATGAAAGATGTGTATTTATATGCCACATTACCCTTGAATACAATGTAGTGCTGCCTATTGATGTCACTCCAAGATCTCACCATAGGATCAGGAACCATTGAGGAAAATATTTACTTTAGGTTGATTTTTACTTTCTTTGCTAGGCCTTCCTATAACAGGAACTATTTAATGGACTGATTCTAAATATGAGATAAATTCTTTATATTGTATT
>NW_005187547.1:0-29838 GCF_000239375.1 Pundamilia nyererei | reverse complement strand
TATATGTATGTATGTATATGTATATGTATATGTATGTGTATATATATATAGTAAAGCTTAACAACACTTTTTATTGTTATTGTTCTCTGTTCCTACCCAGATTCTGGCCAATGTTATCATTTTCATGTGTGGCAACATGGCTGGAGCGTACCATAAGCACCTGATGGAGCTGGCACTCAAACAGACCTACCAGGACACCTGCAACTGCATCAAGTCCCCAATTAAACTGGAGTTTGAGAAGAGACAGCAGGTAACGTGGTTAATAACACGTAATTAAAACACTGAAACAATGAACACCAGGCAATAAAATATTTATGATGTTGCTGTTCATTACAATAATTGTTACAGTAATGACTTTCAGATTTTAAACATTACCTCTAATTATCATTTGCTAATTTAGTAATATAGTGTAGTACAATGGCATGGGGAAATGTTGGAGCCTTGTTAGAATGACTTATCTTATAATGTAGTCTGAATTTTTATGTCATGCACTCGAGTTAAACATCCCACTGCTACTTAACTCATCTTTCCTCTATTGTTCTTTTGTTTCCTGTGTATTTTTATGTCATACGTACATGCTATACTTAGCGGTTCCATAGAGTATTTGAGTGTTTTACACATTTGCCTAACAAGTGAAAGATCCCCAATTTGATCCCAAGAGGAGACACAAATCCCAATGAGTTTGTGTCAGGAAAGATATGTGGTGTAAAAAAAAATCTGACATATAAAACATGTAGAGCTGCCATGTGAATATGGGAACAGCTGAAAGTAGCACTTGTGTCCTGTGCTTAAAATGTCACTCTTCATATTAACACTCAAGTTATTGAAATCAATCGGCTCTGGATAAATGGATTCCTTCTTATAGCACTTTTCTATTCCACCTGAGCACTCAAAGCTCGTCATTGACCCGTTCATACAATCAGTTTTATTATGCTTAAGTGCTTTCTGTTAGTATTTGAGTATCTTTGGCATGCAGACCTGAACAGCCAGGGATTGAACCATCAACCGTCCAGCTACTGGATGAACTGCTCTATCTTCTGAGTTACAACGACAGAGAACTTTGTCAGGGCTACACTGTGCAGAATGTGGGAATTGTTAATGAAGTCAGTGTGTGATTATCTCAGCCTATTGCTATAGTTGGTTTTTTTATGACAATTATCCTCATTGAGGATTAATGGTAATATTTTCTATGATTTCTTTTAAAGTGAACACACATCACTCACATTTTGGATCGTGCTAGTTGTTTTCTATTATTGATATTGTACCGCCTTGCATTGTCTTTCTCTGCATCTACCTGCAAAGTTGGAAGCGTTGAAATATAATAATGCTAATTTGTTATTAATACTTTCAAGTGGTGCAGCATCCTGTGAGATAGTATTAGCAAAGTGTTGATTAAAGCACTCTGATGTGCGACTCTGGGATCTGGCTAGCTTTTTACTACAGCTTTTGGTGAGTTATTTAGTGAGATGATGTGAATCCAGCTGCTGTTGTGAAAGCCCAGGCTTAGGGTTGAGCTGGTTTTTCATATGGTAAATGCAGGTTGTGGTGTTAGAAGTGCCACGAGGAAAGCTGAAAATGTCTAGGGTGGAGCATTTCACAGTAGCCCTGGAGTGCTGCTGCTGCCTGTGACAGATGGTAGTAACTGTGCAGAGACACATTCCTCCTGGGCGCTCATTGCACTCATAATATATGCTGTTTGCTGCACTGCATGCTTTTATCCAAAGTGCTTTGCAGTACAGTGAGTGCATACATTTTCACTATGAGTGGTCCAAGTGGACTATGGGAATTCATCATACACCAAAATCACTGGCGGTATTCACAAGAAAAATTTCCCTCTCTTCCACATAAAATCCTCTGAGCGTGAAAAAAAGATGATGATCATTGGTTGTCACGTTTGGGCTGATATTGGATTAATTAAGCATTTCCACCCAGCTTCTCTTCACCCTAAAGGTGAATTGCTTGCTAGGTACTGTAGGTTACACTCAGTAGTCTGAGACACCTGAGAAAATAAAGGAGAAAGAAGTGAATAAATGCTGAATTTAAATTGTACTTGCAATCAATTCATTTTCTGTGCCAGCAACCTAATGCATGCACTCTAGTTTAACTTTGAACCTATACATGAAATTTCATTTAGTTTATACACCTCATAGAAATTAAGTATAGATAACACAAAGTGAGTTAAACTTAAGGAATATCAATGTGTCCAGCTAGGAAGCATCAACCATTGTGAATGCTCTGGTCTGTGAGCACAGATTCCACTGAAGGACCTCATCCCACCTTCATGTAGTCTTTGGGCAAAAACATACATGAAAGATTCACTAAAGGTCATCATGGGGGCTCTGTCAGTGTTCCTCCTGTTTCTCCTTTCACAAAGGAGCAGATACTGGTCAATCATTACCCGTCTCCTGGTTTCTCAGCCATACTTTTGAAACTTTGCTGGGAGACATAGCAGACCTTACCGTCTTTTAACGATTGTATGGATGCGCCACGTTGTAGAAGCTGGCCTACCTATACAACCTGAGAGGGCTGCAGATATTGTGTCATACTCCCAGTAGTGAAAAGGACGCGACCAAAAAAAGCAAAACTAGCAAAGAATCAGCAAGGAAGGAGAAGGAGAGAGCACCAGCATCTTGCAGTCACTACCTGCTAAAGCATTCCCTTTCTGGGAGTTGTCTTTTTGTTGCAGGTGAAAGTGATTCACAGTGGCATATGTTTGCTAACTGGAGTGAGTGATATTGCTGAAGTTTAACTGACTTTGCTGTTCATTTTCTAAACCTAATATGCATGTATATTTCATGTGACCATCTGCTATCTGCTTATTCCTTAAGTTACAGGTGTGGGGCAATGAATCAATGTGGCCCTGAGGCAATAGACTCCACAGTTAACAGAAATAGGTTATGTTTGTGCATATGTCATATTTGCTTTGTGATTTAACCAACTACTGTACATGACCTGAATTTAACTATTTAATTTCCTCGTCACTTTGTCACATACATTTAAGTGCTTCATGGTAAAAATAAATAAAAAGGTTAATTACATAATGATCAGCTTTTTTTTCTTGATGTTTCTGACTGTCCCTGCATTACTGCTACTTCTTTTTTTCCCCTTTGTTTTCTGCCATTAGGAGCGTCTCCTACTGTCTCTGCTGCCAGCTCACATTGCCCGTGTAATGAAAGCCGAGATCATCCAGAGATTAAAGGGTCCAAATTTTGGCCAGATTGAAAACACAAACAATTTTCACAACCTCTATGTCCAGAGGCACACTAATGTCAGGCATGTATCTTTTTTAAATCAAATGTATTGTAGCCAAGTGGTTCTGTATTTAGGTCAAATTTACATACAGAGTAGGTACATACTAATGCATATTTTCAAATCAGATGTTTTCTAAACTATAAAATCATTAAAGTGTATCCATTACTGTTTTTTATATATCTAGCATACTTTATGCTGATATAGTCGGATTCACACGACTGGCCAGTGACTGCTCACCTGGAGAACTTGTGCACATGCTGAATGAACTGTTTGGCAAATTTGACCAAATAGCTAAGGTAAACTTTTGCCTGCTCTGCTCTTGTAATGAATTACTGTCCTAACACATGCTTATCTTCTTTAGATTAAGAGAGCTTACCTCTCAAACTGCTTTACTGGAAAGTATTTTACTCGCTAGGAAATTTGTGAAGTGTGGAATTCACAAATTCTTATTCACATGTTAGAAATTCTTAAAATTCCATGTATGTCCCTGCACCCTTGAATCATCCATGCCAGTCAAACAAATGTCTTTGAATGAAAATATTGCATACTAAAATTAGCCCTGCAGCATTCAATGAGGCGTAACACTGATTATAACCAGCTTTTAATGCAATGTCATGCAAAATGGTTACATTTAGTTTTCTCTAATGTTTTTTCAAATTCCTGCAAACACCTTGTACTCAGTTATTTGATGGTTAGACACCATACAGTTTGTGCTGAAAGTGTCCTAGATAGAAGATAGATCTCAGTAGTTTTCACTTTCACTGATACATACGTTTCTGTCACTGATATTTATCAAACAAACTGATTTCAAAAAGTAAAAAGATTGTTTTTATTTATAATTCACACCGTGTTCTAGCTTTTGGAAGCAGGGTTGTAAATGAACATTTTGATATTTACCTGACCTTTTGTAGCAGAGACTATATTTCACCCTTCTATATGCAGGAAAATGAATGTATGCGGATCAAAATCCTTGGTGACTGTTACTACTGTGTGTCCGGCCTGCCAGAGTCACTGCCGAACCACGCCAAAAACTGTGTAAAAATGGGTCTAGACATGTGTGAGGCCATTAAGTAAGTGCTGCCATGGAGTAAAATTGTTTTTCCAATTTCATTTACTAGAGTTCAGCCTGGTGAATGAATCACTGATGTCAAAAACATGTTGTGACGATGTTCAGATTGTTAGTGTGGTTACTGGAAAACAGAAATAAGTATTAACATACTGATTAGCAGACCTGCAATGAAAACAAAGGACTAATTGTTGTTGCTGTTTTCCGCTTTTTTTTAAGTACTTTTCACTGTTTAGTTTTAGTTTTTTTTTAAGCAGCATATATTGTATGTCACAGAGTTAGGCTTGTTTTCTGACAGGCTAGATGGCATGCATTGTTTTTTTCCTGCTCCACATTAACAAAACACAACTTTTTGATGTATGACAGGAAAGTACGGGACGCCACAGGGGTTGATATCAACATGCGTGTTGGTGTGCATTCTGGGAATGTCTTGTGTGGTGTCATTGGACTTCAAAAATGGCAGTATGATGTCTGGTCACATGATGTCACACTGGCCAATCACATGGAGGCAGGTGGTGTACCAGGGTAAGTGAGAAGCATATAAAAACATACTGTAAGGTATTTGAATTTCAAAACAGGAAATTCAGCTAATTCATATTTTGCCTGGACCAGTGTTGTCTGGCTTGTTGTTTGCTAAATGTCCAGATATATTGTTAATATACACAGGAAACCATTCTTTTATCAAATGTTCCCTTTAAGGCGAGTCCACATCACTTCAGTGACACTGGAACACCTAAATGGTGCCTATAAGGTGGAAGATGGGGATGGACAAGAAAGAGATCCTTACCTGAAGGAACATGGAGTCATCACATATCTGGTCATTAACCCAAAGGTATCACACACATGTCAGATCCAGTAAAAAAGAATATTGGACACTGAAGAAAACGCATCAGCATGAGAATTCAAACACGAAACATGTTTGTCCAGGTCGAGCGGCGGAGCCCACAGCATCATTACCGACCCAGAAACACTCTAGATGGAGCCAAGATGAGAGCCTCTGTCAGGATGACCCGCTATCTGGAGTCATGGGGAGCAGCGAAGCCCTTTGCCAACCTGCACCACAGAGACAGCATGACTAATGAGAATGGGAAGATCAATACTGCTGTGTGTAATTTCTTTCTGGACATGTTTTTTCTTGTTTGTCAGTTAATCTGTAGCTGCTAACTTGTCTCTCTTCTCTTGCACTGTGTTTAGGACGTGAAGATGGGGCAGTATCACTTCCAGAGAAGATCAGAAAGGCAAATTACTCATATTATAGCTCCGCACGATTTCGTTTGACAGGATTATCCTCATCTCTTTTTATATTATAAGGACAGCCAAGAAAATGTTTTGATAACATTATTTTATTTTTTTGCTTTAAGCTTTAAAGTGTGAGTCATTAATGCTATGTGAAAATAACAGATATCTTGTCTCTTACATTTTGTTATCCATTAAAGGACCAAGTCTCAGAAAAAACGGTTTGAGGAGGAGCTCAACGAGAGGATGATCAGGACTTTTGATGGGATAACGTCACAAAAGTATTATTACATACATATAAACATGTATTACTCGTGTTAATATACTCCAAGAACAGACTAGCATATTGTAGATTATCCTACTGCAGATAAGGTCGTGTTTTCTAATAGTACAACTCAATGAACATGGCTGTGTTAAAACACAATATGTAAATTTATTCATGCCTATATTCTTACTACTTTAATCTTAATTTAGTTTTCATTTACTTAATGTTCTTTTCTTTTAAATCCAGTCTATAACACTGCGTTTATGCTTCCAGACAGTGGCTGAAGTCTGAGGACATTCAAAGAATATCGCTGTTCTTTCACAACAAATCCTTAGAGAAAGAGGTAAGAGGCTTTAGAAGCTGTAAATCTTGTAAGTTACATAAATTTGTCATGTCTAAGTTGAGAAATTTCTTGGAGTAGGATTTAAACGTCTTTTTTATAATGCCTAACCATTTTTTTCTTAATCTTTTCAGTACAGAGCAACAAACTTGCCGGCCTTTAAATACTATGTCACCTGCGCCTGTTTGATCTTTTTCTGCATTTTCATTGTGCAGATTCTGGTCTTGCCTAAGTATGTGCATTTTATATTTCTTTATATTAGAACTGAAAACATTTTAAATCAATGAGATGGTTTCAGTGTGGCGGGTTTGTGTGGTCATTTTGGGGACGACTTTGTTTGGTGGAACAGATTAAACTTCGTTTCAGAGTTTAAACATTCAACTTTTTTTTGCAGGACAACAGTCTTGGGAATATCCTTTGGAATGGCTTTTCTCATCCTTTCCCTTATCCTCTTTATATGTTTCATTGGACACCTCCTGGTGAGTAGTGTCTTTATGCAAAGTCAATTCCTCCAGGCATCTTTGTACTTGGTCTTTTCACATCAGCGGATAGGCCTGCTGTTTAATGTAGCCCTTGTGTTCTTAATGTTTATCCTAATGTCATTCCAAAGGCACACGAGTGATCCAAGCGCCTCTCTGGTCAGCTTAACAGCCCATTAAGTGACCCTTAAGTCAACACAAGTGCCACTTTGGTGTAGCTTTGGGGCAATGGTCCAGAGCACACCGGTTATTCTGTATTATTTCCCAGGTGCCATTTACATGCACAGATGCAATCATCAAATTTTACGCCACACATTGTCATCATCCTGTTTCTAGTGGAATGATTTGTTTCAGGAAATCATTACAGAAAATTTGCATTTTGCAATCACAGAAAATACACCGGTGGGAGTGTGAAAGTTCTAGAAATCACTAACAAAAGTACAGCAATGTAAGTGCATGTTTAATACATTTGTTCCTGTCTTGAAAACAACATGAAAATATAAGGCAGCTGTTCTCAGGATAAATCTACTGTTTCGGTGAAGTGAAGGGCTAGATTATCACAAACTTTTCCACTGTATAAAAACTGTACAGCTGACCTGTATAATGTGTAGACCCCCCCCCAAAACAAAGCATTACTGTATTCATCAGGAGATCCTTATTTTGTCTTCTGTGTGAGGCTGCGGATATTTATTAAAGTCAGTATTACGCTGGTCTGTTTAATTTACATTAATACTTGTGTTTTCACAGGCATCTTAATATGACATGTAATGAAATGACATAAAAAACTGAAGGTACTATAAAATTTTATAGGCCACGGGTCCATGCAACCTCACTCATTCTTTGATGGCTTTAATTCTTAGTAAGTGTGCATCAGCTGCTGGTTCTGACCTCGGCTCCCCGTGGATGTCGCTGAACTCTAAAGACAAAACTAGAAAAACACTTTATAAACAACCTGTTGCCTTTATATCGGAATTGTTTGGCATTGCTGGTTCGTGCTCTGTTTCATGTCGTGTCATGAAAATGTCTGCGTATTGGGAAATTTGCAGTATCTCAGGAAGATGCTTGCAGGGCTACTGTGTAATAACACAGAATCAGCCTACGGTAAATTTTATGATTCCTTTTGTCAGACCACGTGTCAAATACCTCATGTGAGTTAGATGAACTAAATATGATACAATTCCACATTTAAATAATACTTATTTATAATTTCTTTCCTGGATTGGAAGCACTGAACATCTTTGACCAGTCAGTTTTTGTTTTTTTTAGTCACTGAAAATAGCTTCTGTTTATTTAGAAAATTAAATATATATATGTAAAAACAGAAATACAAAAAAGGGAGACCTCTTTGCTTTAAGAAATCTTTGCCGCAGAGTCTTTTATCTTAAGTAGCAAAGTTATTTAAAAGTGACTAATTGAATCTTATGTAAGCACTCACGTCTCTTACATTGATCAACTTGAAATGCTTTCATTTCACTTCATTCATCATTTACATTTAGGTTCTAGGCATCCAAATAGCTGTTCTAACAAAATGGTCCACAAATATCTTGATTTCAGACCAAAATGATTGCCTCACTAACTCTACATTTCCAATTTTCCCTGTGGTATAAAATAGTCTGCCATCCTTAGTATATTGCAATTTACATCTCTGAGCTATTTAAATGTGACATCCACTCAGCCCTAGTGATGCTCCGATATTTGCTCTGAGATGATCAAGTAAACGATTTGGGTTCTCGCTCTCATGGCTTCACAATGGAACAAACTGTCTGTAACTGACCTGGCACAGGA
Source organism: Pundamilia nyererei (assembly GCF_000239375.1). NCBI lineage: Eukaryota > Metazoa > Chordata > Actinopteri > Cichliformes > Cichlidae > Pundamilia > Pundamilia nyererei. Next base: position 21,415 of record NW_005187547.1, on the reverse strand, counting down.
AGATTTCAATAAATCTTTGATAATAAACAGTAAACATTAAGTATAAAGTGGCTATGTTGTGCTGCCGGGGTTAGACATGAGGTGCATGATTGCACAGTCTCTGTTGCTCTAAAGTGACTCTAAATAATATTAATTTCCCTTTTGAACCAGGGTTTGAATCTAGTTAATATCCCATTTTGTCTTTATTTAATTATAATAATGACAAAAGAAACACAGGTACTATTACAAGTAGTTTCTAATAAAAATGATTATTGTTGATCATTTCTAAACAGTGTTGTTCATGATAAAGTCATTTAAAGTTGTAATTTTGCAGCTCTGTTATTTCATTTGTGTTGAAATTAAAATGTTGGAATTAATTGCTATGAACTTAAGTGGAACCCTCTCCATCATTATGTGGCTCTCGCAATTTTTCCTTTGCCCTGCTGAGGAAATACAGGTTAATCAGAAAGTGTTGCTTCTGCGTCTGAACTTATGTTTAGTTTAGTTTGTGTCACACTAGTTATCTTTAGTCAACAAAAGCAATGAATTTGCTCTTTAGCACTTGGTTGTTGAGATTCTTGTAACTAGCTTGTCCATCGTTGTGGCTTCCTTTGCATGTGACATATTTGTGACATTATATCCCAGCTCTTTCATACCTTATTGCATTTGTGTGTTGTGTGTCTACGTGTTCCTGCAGCACTGCAGTAAAAGCACCTCCACTTCTTGGATGTGGTTGCTGAGGTCATCAGTTATTATTGCCAACAAACCATGGCCCCGCATCACTCTCACCATGACAACCACAGCTCTAATACTTATAATGGCAGTCTTCAACATGGTAAGCTTTTTCGATGTGCAGGTACTACACTGAGGGAGTGGGACCACACCTTTCAGGCTTTACGAGGAATATATATAGCAGTCCTTCTGATAACACATCTCCTATTTGTAACTGCAGCATAATTAGAAAGTAAAATGCGGCATGTTATCTCACAAAAATAAATGGGCTTCTTTAAAATTATATTCTTAACAACCTTGCAGAATACAAATGAATAATATAAAAATGATATCTTCATTTACTGCAGCAAGAAGCAAGTCAGTCATCATGTTTAGAGCCTGTGGAAAATATTATGTAGCATTCATTAATATGCCCTTCCCCTCCCCTCTTCCTTTTTTCTTTTTTTTTCTTGCTTGTAAATTAAGCCTGAAAAATATTTAACTACAGAGCAAATATCTTGCATTGTTTCTTTGCAGTGAGTCTATCAATTGGCTCCTAAGACCAGAAGATTGTTTACCCAGCATTTCATAAAAGTGCCAAGACAATTTGCGTGCAGTGATGACTGAATGCTGTATTTAACATTTACATCGTTGCTTTGATTTTCTATATTTATTTTCCGATTTATCTGATTGAGGTTTATTTTTGTAGACAAGGAAGCCCATCAAAACATAAAGCCTCAGACAAAGGTGGGATGGAAGCCTGAGGCTTGAAAGGAAGCTGCGTGATAAAGCACAATGTCAGGACCCTGGTTTAGACCTTCACACAAATCGATTCCAGAGATTATAATCGTATTTTGCGTCTGACTCGGGTCAGTCGCTCAGGGCGTATGAACCAAATTAACCTGGCTTTGCTCAGCGGGGCAGCCAATCCTCATTTTATCCTGCAGGTTCACTTTAAACGACGTTGTTGAATGCTTGTCACTATTGGCCTCTTATCTAACAAGATTCTATTTTCCTCCTGCAAGTCTAATGCAGACTACTTCATCTTGTCCCATGCTGATGTGCAAAGAGGCAGGCAGAGAAAGCGTATTTATAATTTGCATGACAATTCCCTGGATTGTTTTCTGTGGTCCTGAATTTCTGTTGACTTTGTGTTTTTCTTCTAGTTCTTTTTGGAAGACAGCGTGCTGCCTCCAGTTCCTAATTACAATTCATCCAATGAAACACTGTTTTACAATAAAGAGGAACTAATCACCCTCTCTGGGAAAAACAATTTCTACCTTCCTGTAAGACAAACATCGCCATCATCATCATACTTTATTCAGAAATTTGTTACTTTAGGTTTTTGTTTTTCTACAAATTTGCAGTTACTCCTCCTCCTTCTGTATAGTATTTAATTTACAGTTGCATCCTGGGCCTGATCTCCTGCTCAGTGTTCCTGAGGATAAACTACGAGCTGAAGATGATTATCATGTTGACAGCAGTTGTGGTCTACAATGTCATTATCCTACAAACACATGCCTCCCTGCTGGACGAATACAGCAGATTTCTGTACGAGACCGAAAGCCTTGACAGGTAGGCTTAAAGTGAAAAACAGGAACGCTTCGGGGGGAGCATGAGATGGATGAAAACAGTCAAAGAGGGTTAGGAGACTGTGATGGTAGCCTGAGGAGGGAGGAGGAAGTTCTGAGCAAACTGAGAAATGGTAAATTATATTTTTTTACAGCTATAAGGCATGCTACGATAAAAGAGGAGGTGGATGGGTTAGCTTAAGATTTTATAGCAGTAAAATGTTAATGCACCACTTATTCACTAGTGAAGTAGACAACTGCTTTAGAGTTAAAATCTATATTTAAAAAGTCAGAGACCAAGCTTCATTGAATAGTTTCCCTATGTGCCATGATGCACCCACCCATGCAGAAAGAAAAGGAAAAAGCTAATCATGCTATGATAGGAAGTGCCAAACTTTATAAGAACAAGTGTCTATATATAGATAGTATATAAGAATCAATTAAACATGATGTAGTATGAGAAATATATTTTATGAGTTACTGTTACTACTTGTAAAATAAATGGCACCAAAATGTTTCTGCTTGTTTCTATGTCTACTCATGTTAAATTGAGACATCGCAAGGCATCAGAGGCGCTCCCATCTTTCAGGATGTCACCCAGTATTTGATGAACTCAGACTTGCCATCATAGTATTAAATGGCTGTTATTATTTAACTCATGCAAAGGAAGTTTTTGCTCTGTCCCCCAAGTCACAGCTGAGCTGAGCTGCTAAGAGAGACTATAGAGATGTTGGGACATGAAGAGACAAATCTTCCCCCATAGATGAGCATAACTGAATTAACCCTTACAGATTATGACATCAATTGTAATTTCACTAGAAAATATGGATTTCGTCTGAGCTGGAAGACAGGTTTTTGAATGTAATTTCTAACATAAATTTTTTTGACAGCTAAAGCATCATTAGCTTCTTCTTTGTGAGCAAATAAATGTCAGCAGATGTCTAAATTGTCTGATTTCCCACCAAGGACGGCACTTTTCTGTCTGGTTATGGGCGTTACTGTCCCGGACTGTAAAACTGATAAATCTGAAAAGTTTTGATAATTTTTCTAGTTGGAAAAATCTTAACAGCTGTTATTTCTTTAATTAAAAGAAGAAGAAGAATCCCAGCTGCAGTGCGTCTACTTTTCATCTCCAGTTTTTACTGGAGATAAGATTAAGAGTAAAAATGTAAAATGTGCTTCCTTGTATTAGAATGCAGGTCTTTTGACAGTTTAAATGTTTTCAGCATCAGCTTTCATCCAATATGCTTTGGGCTTGGACTGTGTGGGAGTCTACGTTGATAAAACCTTGCTTTTTATGATAGTGGAAGACTGAAGTTTTATATTCCAGAGTTTGTGCAGAGCGGTATCTCTGAGGATCATGAACACTTGCTTTTTTTTTTTCCTTCTTGAGAAATGTCTCTAGTCGATACACCCTTGCAGGAGGGCTAACCCCCCTCCGAAACGCATCCAGTAAACAAGCTCTTGTCACAGCAAAGCAGAAGCGACAGTCTTAATTAAGTGACAGGTTGGAATAAAACGCTCTGCTAGACATCTCTACTGACTGCAGTCAAAAATCCCCTTTCTCATCTATAACTTTTAGTTTTCTAGCCCTCTTTTGCTGTTCCATCTTTTTTTTTTTTGTTGTTCAGTTGCATTTTATTTCTGTCTTTATCTTTTTCTTATCTTACAAAAACATTTGTCTATTTTTTTCCTGCCCAGACCAGGAGTTCTCAAAGACCTGAAGACTATGGGCTCTATATCCCTCTTTATCTTCTTCATCACTCTGCTTGTGCTTGCCAGGCAGGTAAGTCTAAGCTGTAATAGTCTGAATGGCGTTGTCATCGGTCTCCTGCTGCACAGTTTATCGCTAAAAGAAAAGTAGTTTTCGTCTGTGTGCCATTATTACACCATCATTGGACTTTTTCCATTCTTTTTAGCTGCGGGTTTTGGATGTTGATGGAAAGTTATTTTTACTGTATTTGCAAAATGTAAAAAACCCAAAAAAAATCCTCTGATTTAGAAATTTTCCCATGTGATGTGTTCTTACCAGCTGCTAGCTTTAGTCTTTTGAAGCATGTTGAGAGCATTGCTAAGCTTTAGCCTTATCTTTTACCTACCTTCCTTTAGATTCTTTGACCCTTAATGGTCTCTCATAGATTAACACATTTTAATGCCACTAATGTTTTACGTGACTCATTTCTTATATGTCACAACGGCGATGCTTTGGACGATTATAAATGCAGACAAATTTGTAGCTCTGATGCTGCTGGTTCTGCCTCTCTCTCTGTATCTCTTTATTATCTCAGAGCTTTATGAGGAAAAAACAGTGGCTCTCATTTATCTTCTAAGTGAAAATCAATCAGTGAACTTGGTAGAAATGGTTAAGCTTTTTGGCTGCTGTGACACACTGAAAGAGAGGCATCTTTAGACCAATTTGTGTAACCTCCCTCAGTCACTCAGGGGCAGCGATTTACATCAGCAAGTCTGCTGTTACTCAGATGTAATTTGAGATTTAGTAGTGAGAGAGAAACCAGAGGCTGGAGAGTAACATGTTCTGTACTCTGACTTGTTTGGGGGTTCTGCTGAATTGTTCGTACTAGAATTGGAGCATCGTATTTGTACAGCCCGAGGCCTGTACTATATGAAGAAGGATTTTTTGGTTAGGGAAGTAACCTATACGCTTAAAGTGCAATGGAGCAGGTTATGTTTAAGATGAACAAATAAACAGCTACATCATTACTTCCTATTGACCACTGAGACCTTGATGCTAAAAGCGTCTAAAGAGTGTTTTTTTCACCAGTATTTTGCGTAAGAAATGCAGATAATTTTTTTGTTATACATGTACACAGTATATCATAAATAAAGTGTATTACTTTGCATAGGTTAGAATAGTGTCACATTCAGGATTTTGTCACTCAGGGAGAGTAGGCATGGTCAAAGGAATATTGCAGTTTCATTTTTAAATGGGATGGAGCTGATCACCTGGGCTCTACTGTGTACTGTCAGCAAGGCTGCTGGAAATGGTTTTCACTGTGGATGCTGTGGATGTCCTGAAAAGCTACAGAACTGGATACTGACACTTAATCAATTTTCCTGTAGACTCCTGTTGGTGGCCGCAACAACACCACGCCAACGGACTCTGTTCTGGACCGTTCTCTTCAGCTGGGTCCACGTCTTTCTGGCGCCCTTCACTTCGCTCTCGACAGATCTTCTCCATGTCTGTTTGGGTTTCCTTTTCCCTTGAAGGTTCCAGTCCAGTGCTTGCCTTGTAACGTTGTCTAGTGGTTTTCGAAGTATGTGGCCTATCCAGCCCCATTTTCTCTTCTTGATGTCTTGACGGACTGAGTTCTGGCTGGTTCCCTTCCACAGGTCTGTTTGAGATCTTCTCAGGCCATCTGATGTTGAGGATGTGTCGCAAGCACTTGTTGATGAAAATCTGTATCTTGCTGGTAGTGGTGTTGGTCACTCGCCACGTCTCGGACCCATACAGGAGGACTGCTTTCACGTTGCTGTTGAAGATGCAGATCTTGCTGCGCTGAGATAAGGCTTTGGAGTTCCAGATGGGTCGCAGGGTGTTGAATGCAAGCCTTGCTTTGTTGATCCGGCTCCTAACGTCTTCATCTGCGCCGCCATCACTGTTGACTATGCTTCCTAGGTAGACAAAGCGGTTGGTTTCCACCAAGTCTTGTCCCTGTAGCTGCAGTGGATGTTCTTGTCGGTTGTTCAACCGCATCACTTCCGTTTTTCTGACATTGATCTTCAGGCCGGTCTTTTCTGCCTCCTCAGCGAGCCGTGTAAGCTTGGACTGTGCATGTTGCTGCTTATGGGACAGAAGGCTGATATCTTCTGCAAAATCCAGGTCCTCCAGCTGTTTGGTGAGGGTCCACTGGATGCCGGTGTTGCTGCCCTCTGTGGTTCTTCTCATGATCCAGCCCATGACGATCAGGAAGATTGTTGGTGACAGCATGCAGCCTTGCCTCAGTCCAGTTTTCACTGCGCAGGGTTGGTCAGTTTTCCATTGTGGATGATCTGGCAGGACGAGTCTTCATAAAGCTGTTGGATGATGTTGATGAGCTTCTGCGGGATTCCGTAGTACTGCATCAGTTTCCACATGGTCGTCCCTTTATCTAAATGTGCTTTTCAGAGAGAGTTAAATGTATTTGAAGAATACAAATTACTGAAGTAGTTGTCTCTACCATAAGGTGTAATTATATCTGCACCATAAATAATAAATTCTATTTATTAATATCTAAAGTGTTACATGCGCTTCTGATTTGTGTACACACAGTTTTTAAATCACTGCCTCTATTTTTGTTGCTGGCTGAAACATGTGGTAACATCTGTGCTGTCCAATCCGGTCATCTGCAGTGCTTGATCATAATTGTCCCGTCCTGCGAGCACGTTTTTCCTTGGTTGGTCATTTTTATTTACCAGATCAGTTCACTGCATATGACAATTAAACAGGATTGACTAGAGTTGCCATCACAGACTACCTGAGGTGTGAGTGCTGAAGAAAAGGAAAAAAAAAATCAATCCCATCAGAGCCTTTAATTCTACCTGATCCTGGAACGTTTTATTCCACTTGTCCTTCCTGATCTTGGACTCTGAAGAAGGCCTTGTTATTACACTGGTGAAGTAACTACATCATTTAAGCAAAGCTGCAAAAATCACTGGGTCAGTCTTGTCTGCCTTGACCAAAAGTCATACTGTATGAGGTTTTTGTAAATGTGCCTAAATTCTTGCATTTTTTTTACATTTCATGTCCTAAGACTTGTTGGTGTCCATATTTGTGGCTGTTTCTGTTTTTCTCTGTGACTTCTTGGAAGAAAGCTGTACAGCTATACCTTCAGTCTCTTTACCTCTGTGTCCTCTTGTAACAGAATGAATATTACTGTAGGTTAGACTTTCTCTGGAAGAACAAGTTCAAGAAGGAGTGTGAGGAGATTGAAACCATGGAGAACCTCAACCGCGTTTTACTGGAGAATGTCCTGCCGGCGCATGTCGCAGAGCACTTCCTGGCCCGTAACTGGAAGAATGAGGTAGGAATTTATAATCTGTGGTGTTTTTTATAATAATAACTAATGTAAATGTAACATTATCCAGATTTTATTTTCACAATAGCTACAGGACTAATGAATGTAGAATTACACAGAGGACTTCAAAGTGCTTGTTTATGTGCAAAGTTCTTTTGCGTTCATTCGCTGATGCATCACAAAAGAAGGATGTTTAATTCAGGATATCAAGACACAATTGTCAAATGCAAAATATTGAATACACTGTTTTAAAATGTGTGATTAATTTAAACTGAAATATTCATTGGTTGTTTATTAAAATAATAAGGGCTAAAGCTCAGATTTTTATTTTGAAAGTGCAAACTTTAAATGAACCTGACACTTGTTTTGTAGTGTGACAGTATGATGCCTCGCATGACTCATTCATTGCTGTAAATCCTGTTACATCCCCTGAAGTTTTAGATCTGAGGGAGTTCAAAGAATGTGGCATCCTGGAGGTCATGTAAGATTAAACAGGAGAGCAGCATCTGCTGCAGAAATCCTGAGTGACGAGTCAGCAGTTGACTTCATTTCTGTTCTTGAACAGGGTCCAAGAACAAGATGCTCTAATGAGATTTCAAGCAACTGTTTGTTGTTTTTTTGGATGGTGGTTTGGGTGATTTGCCTCCTTTAATTTGTCAATTATGTTTCATGTGCTGCCCAGTGATTGATTTTTACTTGTTTTGAAGTTTGTTTGTTTTTTAGGTCTGAATAAAACACAGAAAAGCTCCAATATGCGGTGCAGATCCCATATTTGTCTTTCAAAATCTCTTCATCTGTAATTTATCAGTTTCATAACAAATTTTACAGCATTGTTTTGCACCTGCACAAGCTAACGACTCCACTCTGTCTTCTGCTTCTCTTTGTCATGCAGGATCTGTACCACCAGTCCTACGACCTGGTGTGTGTCATGTTTGCCTCTATCCCAGACTTTAAAGAGTTCTACACTGAGTCTGACGTCAACAAAGAAGGATTAGAGTGCCTCAGGCTCCTCAACGAAATCATTGCTGACTTTGATGAGGTAAATACCCAGATCACCACAAAAACAGTCAGAAACCGTGATACCATTGCACTGCTTGACTCAGTGAAGAGCATTGCTTTTTACAGATTCATACAATTAGGTTTTATTGTCTGTGCTGCTATAAATTTGGGTTTTATTCAGTTGAGCAGTGTTTGTATTTCCATGTGTAGTTGCTTTCCAAACCGAAGTTCAGCGGTGTGGAAAAGATCAAGACCATTGGCAGCACTTATATGGCTGCTACTGGGCTGAACACATCGCCAGGGCCTGAATACACATCACAGGTAGGCCCATTACAAAGACATCATCATTTTTGTGTGACTGCCGTATGCACATCATGCAAGAACCTAATGTGTTTCTAGTTGTGCTTTTTTATGTTTCCCAGGAACATGACAGGCAGTATATGCACATAGGGACCATGGTAGAGTTTGCATTTGCCTTGATGGGAAAACTGGATCTTATCAACAAACACTCGTTCAATGACTTCAAACTCAGAGTTGGTGAGTTATGCAGAGAAGCTGAAATTAAATGCAAAGTAATGTATATAATATTTTACAGGACTACACTATAATCTTTCACATATTTAAGTGTACTGACCTCACATGAGAATTGAAAATGAGTGGTTTAAACTGATTAATTAAATTCCACAGCTCGTTTCAGGTAAATGACATGATGTAACAAGATACTATCACTGCAGTGGGAGTTTCATTCCTTGTTGCCGCCTTCTCGTTATGATATTTTCTGGAATCCCACTTCTAGAGTTTTGTATGAAAAGCAGGAATCAGCTTGACTGCAATACATCCAAAATTGCACTGTCATGGAGCCTCTATGCATCCCTTGTTTGTGTAGAGTTCCTGTAAGATGTAGAGTGCACAGATGTCTGAAAAAAACAAGACTAACGCTTATTTATGCAGTAAGACTAAAATAAGAGGTAGAACAGCAGGAAGGCATACTCCAGCTCCCTCTGTGCAATAAGAGTCAGAGTTCGATACCTTCAACCTGTGTCTTAAGATCTCAGCATGGGATGCACCATTAACTCAGCAGTGTGCGTGAGTGACTGTACATCCCTGCTGCTTCCAGATGGGGCTGAAAATGCTCCATGAGAGAGCCGTACACACCCTCACCCACTGGGACTGGACAGAACCAGTAGCTGTGAGACTGTATGCGCCTCCTGCACACTTGAGCAGATTGCAATTTCCAACAATCTGGAGACTGAGTCAGAAGCTCAGTCAAAGAGAGGCCCAGTGTCATCTCAGTGCTGCGAACAGCCTCCAGACTGCTGGGGATTAAGAGTTGAGCTGCATTTAGCTCGCCCTCCGTTTCATGTTCTGATGAAATCTTGTGAAAAGCTTTGTTCGTTCTCAAAGCAGCAGGGTTCCTGCTCAAGTCGGCTTTGAGCAGCACTCAATAATTAATCAGTGGCATCAACATTTGATTTTGATACATTTTCAACAAGTAGGAAATCTAAAAAAGCAGTTTATATTTGTAACCATAAAATAATAAGGTAATTCCAAATGAATGGCAGCAATAGGGACACTGTCTGAAAGGTTTACTAAAATGTTTCCTTTGTCAGGTATTAACCATGGTCCAGTGATAGCTGGAGTCATTGGGGCCCAGAAACCCCAGTATGATATCTGGGGAAACACTGTGAATGTAGCCAGCAGAATGGACAGCACCGGAGTCCTGGGGAAAATACAGGTAAATGATTTGGGGAACGTTTGAGTTTAAAGACATAAATAAAATAAAAAACCCACTTACCCTGCCTATTCACTGCAATACTAAATGTTAAGACAGCTGTCAAACATCAGCTGGTATTTTATTCTGATAGTTTCTTTCAAAGGACCAGCAGACCTCCTTCTTCATACTGCAGACATTTAAATGGCAATACGGATGCTTAAAAAGATAAAACTCTTCTTTCTTATGTGCCATTTATTACAGCAAGGACATCTCATCTTGACATCACATGGCATCGTCAAATCCTATCTTATGTCATGTCTGAGCACTGATAAGACAGAATGGTTTTTCAGCTGCTGCATGGCATGTGGCTGTGGCAATCATTCAGTCTTCAGAGGGCTGTATTACATTTCGCGGCCTGTACACATTTGATAGAGCCATCTGCTGTGCAGTGCGGCACAACTACAGGGCTCGCAATTGCATTCCATGATTTCCGGATGATATTTTAAGACAGATAGAAGGCAGAAATAAGACAATTTCTTTTAAAGTAGCATTGATATTGCCTACCAGAATGTCACTTTTACTCATGGTAAAATTCCCAGGCTTTCAATGTTGTTTGCTTGTTGTTCACACAGTATTTCATCTTTGTGCTTTGGGAGTACTCTCTTGCTTTAACTTACACATTGAATTTTTATGTTTTTGTTTTCTTCATCTATTAACGACCGAATCCAAATACGCACCAGTGTTGGCAACTCTGCTTGACTCACACATTTTGCTGTTAGGGCTAAAAATGAACGTAAATGTTAGACTTTAAACAAGAGGTATCCAACCGCAATCCTGCTGTCAGTGGATTTTAATGAAGCACTGCATCGAAGAAGAACCGTTTACTGATGAGTTAATGGTCAGCAGAATTTTCCCGTGGACAGCTGAGTATTTTTGCCTGTAGGAATTTAATTCAGTCATGTAAGATGAGCAAAATGGTCATCACCCATCTGGTTCTCCCTGCAGGTGACGGAGGAGACGAGTGACATCCTTCTAACCTTGGGGTACATGTGCTCTTGTAGAGGCATCATCAATGTCAAGGGCAAAGGAGAGCTTAGGACCTTCTTTGTGCACACGGAGATGACTCGGTCCCTGTCACAGGGGAACGTAATGCCCTGAGCCTGATTTACACAGGCACGAAGACTTTTGTTTCAGATTGAAGAGGTTTGAATTTCTCAGTGCTGCTTTTATAAAGTGTGGGGCATAAAGGGACCTGATCTACAAGGAGGTAAAAATCGGATTTACTGTTGCGTTACAAATTACCTATGCCACAGCTGTAGTATACATTTTGTCACTTATGTAACTGTAAGTGTAGCATGTACAGGAGATAGGCAGTAACACCTAAAAATATACTGTAATGTGAATGTGGGAGCTGGAAAAAACACAGTTGCACAAGTCAGTCTGATGTAATAATGTACAAGTTCAATGAGAGTGAAAATCTCCAATGGGCTGAATTAATATTCTGCCTCAGTTCTGGGAGGCTTGTGGTAGTTGCTTTATCATAGAAACCCCTTATCAGCAAGGTGCATCAAAACCTATCTCACCCTACAGGATACAGTTTGGATGCCAAATAACTTTTGACTCTGCATGCCCCTAACATGGCAGCATTTCCAGAGTTAGGAAGACAGTTTCTTGTCTTTGTACTTTTATCTGCTTTAATTGCACCATTTACCAACTCTTGGCACCAAACATTTTCATTGTTCTACCATTTTTTTTGTGTACAGACGCCAACAACTACGTCACAGTTTTGGCTGGATTTGTTGAGCTGCTGTTCTCACTTGAAGGGGATTTATGTGCGTTCTCCGTTTGGGAACTCATTGTTTGTGTTATTTCAGCACCATATGAATGCAGAAGAATAACTGCATGGCAACAATTTTCAGCAGAGTCTTATAAAGACTTTGGCGCCCCAAAGATAACAGAGGGTATGAATTAACCACTAACTTTTACCTGCTTCCTGAACTCAAGCAAAGTCCTAGGGTAACACAAAAGGCCAGAAATGAAAAATCTGATATTAAAATGAAAGCAAAGGTCAAACCAATACAAGTGAAAATGTCACAGCCACTGTTGCAAAGGTAAAATGTGTCTTGTTAAGAAGAAGAAAAAAACCAGCCAGAAAACAAGGTGTACCATGTGTACATAAGTCCATCGACCTTGTTAGAAGCACCAAGTCTTAGATGTATTTTACAAACAGTCTAGGACTATAATAGGAAAAACAAATGAAAAGTAGAATCTATGAATATATTCTGATATTCATGCAGGGCGGTGTTTTCCAAAACAGTCTTTCCAGTTTCTCCTTGGCTGCATTGACTGACGTGATTAGGATCAGATTTGTCAGTGCTTGCTGAAAATGGAAAATCTGGGGCCAGTTGCATAAATGACTTGAGATGTGTACAAACACATTGCTTTCATGCAATTTATAACAGGATGTGCCGTAACAATGGACACCCTTTGCACACTTAAAAACAGGTGTACATAGTTGGGGGTGTTTTTTTTTGTTTTTTTTGTTTTTTTAAGAGCCACAAGCAGAATAAATAAGAGATTAATACGAAAACATGAATGATAAACCTTTCTGTAAAATCATGCATCTTTTTCTTCCAAGTTTTCTTGGATGATCTAATTAGAAAAAAAAATCCTCAATGGTGACTTCATAATGTTATTTTCAGCAGTTAAATATGTAGTCTGATTCAGTGTGAGTTAAAATGACCAAAAAACCGTGACAAACACACATTATGAAGGTTACAATTTTGCCATCATTCATCCAGATTAACTTAAGGTCTGTATGTTACAGTAGAAAGCACCTTGTTGTTGTGATTTGGCACTGTAAGCCTAAACTGAATTCATGTGACGGATTGTCATTTAAATACAGTTTACCCAGCCTTTAAGTTAAAATAAACAGCATACATTAAAGCTTCTCTAAGGTCCTACACTAAAGTAAATTCCTTCAATGTTAAAGTGGTAAACTGTTATTTCATCTTTGGATCCAGTTTGCATCTGCACATGAGCTCATCTCTCTTTTTTGTAAATAAAAGCTGATTTGAATGTGGGAAGGCGGGACAAAGGTTAAAATGGCATCCAGACACACATAACATGACACATTTGGTGACTCTACAAACTGTGCTATAAAATGTTTTATCTTAGCATGCACTTTATATTGCGACCCTGACAGAAAGACTGCAGACTTTTGTTTGTGGGTACAGTTTTATATGCACCTGGCCCCGTGAGCCACAAAGATTTACAAAACAGGTTCAATTAAAAAACTACAAACATTTAAGACTTTCTTGGGAAATCCATGCCTGACCTGTGTACAGGGTAGCTTTAGATCACATATGATATGGTGGTTTTGTAAGAAAAGAAAATACTACCAAAAAAGTGTTTTGATGTTTTGATGATGCAAGTTGTTTTTTGTAAAAACGTAATTAAAATTTCTATGTATTTCAGTGCTACAGTGCCTTTATTTACCCTCAGGATTCTTCGAATATGACAAGCTCAGTTCATTAACATGTCAGGATTTGTAATGAAAAGCCGTACAGTACGTGCTGAACTGATATTATTCGTCAAATGAAACTGGACTGTGTGAGTAATCAAATGAGCTGACGATGTCACTATAATACATACATCATAACTAGAATAAAGGTCTTTGGTTTACCTTTAGAATACTGTACAGACTTGACACTGGGTGAGCATGCAGATGGCTACGATATGTCTGGACTTTAGGGTGTAAATTATTTCAAAAACAGATCATTTTGGTCCAACTAGTCTGAATGAAAAGAGGAAACCCAAAGAGACAGGGGGCTTCATACCAGAGTATTCGAACATTTACACAGGACCTTTAGCAGCCACACTACAGACGTCTATGCTTCTGTTGACCTCAAGCAAAAACAAAAAACACTGACATGATGTTTTTGAACGTGCTAATTCTGGGTCTGACCTTGGCCTGACTGCACAGAAAAACCCAGTTTCTATCCACAATTCCTGACACTGACTGTAAAAATTTGTTAGTCACTTTGTTTGTTTCTTTACTATGGAGCTGCATATTTCCCTCATACAGAAATGATGCTAAAAATAGATTTAACCTTGAGAGCTTTTTAATCCTGCACACTTAACCATCCCTATAACTGAGGGAAAATGAATAACGGCTGTATGTGTCAGTGTTCATTATGAAACAGTCATTTGACGTCACAAAGGAGCGCCACTCCACGCAGGATCCAGTATTCTGGAGGAAGGGAGGTTTTCAGGTCTACAGCTGCGATGTAGTTTACGTCTGTCCTGGTGGGCTTCTTGTAGATTGGACAGGAATAGAGGCGGGAGTCTTTTACACCTGCAACACAGAAAAGAAACACGGCATTTGCTGCAGAAAGTGGAAAGAGAAAAATCAAAAATGGCATTTTTCATGAAAACTAATGAGAGAGAGCAGCAGCTGCCAAACTGTGCCTTAATTGTGTTTCTAACTAGAATCATTTCAATTCAATGAAATATTTACATCAGTGCAGAGATGCCACTGGGACACCCAGCTGTGCTCAAAAGAAACATCTGTTTTTATGTAGTTAGGAATCTGCTCAAATTAGATAGCTCGAATTAGGAGAGCACGCTTATTACCCAGTACTCCCTCAGCACCATTTTATAGTTCTTTAGCCAGTCTGCTGCTTGTTTTGCTGTTAGTCTGCCAGTAGAATAGCAACAGCAGTGCTCCTTGCTCATGCATCAGCAGGGAAAAAACTAAAAATAATTTTCTCAGAGCAAACAAACAGGCTTGTTGTGTCTTTACAAATGACACTGTATGTGGACAAGGATGGAACTAATCCCTTTGCATGAGTGAAAATTAAGTAGAGCAGCTTTCCAACCTCTTGTACCTCATGCCTACACATGTGCACGGCACACACACCAAGCACTTGTCTACTGAAGCATCCCTTTAGCAGTCTCCTTTGCACTGACACACTCAAACGTAGCAGGCTGCCTTCGTATGGGAAATGCTGGGAGGGGACGTGGTGTAAACAAACTGCATTATGCGTATCATTGGATCATTAGTTCATTTCCCAGGAAGCCTTGCTCGCAGGCATCCATGGGGGTCTGTGTCTGTCTGAATATACGTTGGCCTTATCCAGAACAAACACTGTGCCACATACTGCTGGTAATCTATTCCCAGACAAAATAAATAACACTTATTCTGCTTGACATTTAAATGTTACATCCAAGGAGTGACTGTGTGGGATGCAAACATTGAGAAGACAGGTAGGATATAAAGCTGCTCCACCAAAAGATTTGTTTTTTTTAATTTCCCCTCCACACTGTTCCTAAATAATATAACTCACCATTATTCTCAGCATACATCCTGATCACCGGCATCATCTCAAAGAGAACTTTGGGTTTGGAGTCAATAAGTTTGCAGTTGCGGCGGTCCCAGCCAGCTCCCTCCAGGTAAAGACCATAGACGTACACTCCCTCTGTGGGCGGCTGGTTGATGTCATCCTTCATCCACTTCGTCACCTCGTTGCACAGCACCATGCGGTCCAGGGCCCAACCCTTGTTCGCCCGAGTGATCTCCTGCGAGTACATGTGAATGGCACATAAATGACAGAAGTGACATTTTGAAATGGTTTTCCCACATGAAAATCAATTTTGATAAAAGGTCTGTAACAATAGGAACACCAAAATACACTACTGGGAGATAAGTGAACTCCATCACAAGAGTTGTTTTGTGAGATGATGTTGCAAAAGGAAAAAAAAATAACTCCAGTATGACAAATTAAGTGAAATTTGAGTATTTTATGGCCTCAGTCATTTTATTCTCATTTTCAAGTTTAAAAGAAGAAATCCTTAGTGGGCAAACTTGGGAGAGACAGAGACTGATAACAAATGACAAAGGCAGGCACATACCCATCTCAGATAAAACAAGCTAGCAACTTCAGGCACATTACACAGAATCAGAGAACAATGTAGGTAGTTTGTGATGCCTGTGGGATAATAAAAGTACATCTCCTGAGAAGCTCAGTGGTAGGACTGAGGGCTATATTTGGTATCTATCAGTAGTCAAACAAATCTCTTCTTAGTAAAATACAGAAATCTACATCCTCAATATTTCCTTTATCCGGGTGAAAGATCCAGGCTCTTCAAAATATTCACTTGGAAGTAGAATCCTTTACTCAGTGCATACTGCAACTCTCAGGTCTACACTTCAGTTCATTTTCACTGTTACTGTATGTAATACGACTCCTGTTTACCACCAAATTCAGTTAAAAACACACTGATTTAAGCCACCAATCAAAGTATATGTTCAGCAAACTATTAGATTCAAACCCCCAAGATAAAAGTTCAGTAGCATGGAGGAATTGTTTACCTTACAATGGTAAATGGCCTGTATTTATATAGTGCTTTTACTGGTCCCTAAGGACCCCAAAGCGCTTTACATATCCAGTCATCCACCCATTCACACACTGGTGATGGCAAGCTACATTGTAGCCACAGCCACCCTGGGGCGCACTGACAGAGGCGAGGATGCCGGACACTGGTGCCACCGGGCCCTCTGACCACCACCAGTAGGCAACAGGTGAAGTGTCTTGCCCAAGGACACAACGACCGAGACTGTCCAAGCCGGGGCTTGAACCGGCAACCTTCCGATTACAAGGCGAACACCCAACTCTTGAGCCACGATCGCCCCAATCGTGGCTTGTATCATTACAAGAGCAATGATACAAGCTTGAGCCTGTCGTATGTAACTGCACTCAATTATCTTCATATACATGAGCTCTTTAAATATTTGTTGTATTGCTCCTGTCCTGTTTCCCCTCCCTGAGCCTGGTTGTGCTGGAGGTGTCTTCTTGTTAAAAGGGAGTTTTGTCTCCCCACTGTCACCAGTTGTTTTCTCAAAGATGGGTCATCTGATTTTGGGGGGTTTTTTTGTTTCTATATTATTGTAGGGTTTTTACCTTACAATGTGAAGCACCTTGAGGTGACTGTTGTTGTGATTTGGAGCTATATAAATACAATTGAATTGAATTAAACATTACAGCCTTTCAAAACTGATAAATCACTGGATTTGCTAAATAAATTATTTAACATTCAAAATCTCTTCAAGTTGTAGATCCCATCTGCTCTCACTTTTCCAGAAAACTTTAAACATACATTTGCTGTCATGTACTTTTGATGCAAAATTGGAACCACAGATGGCAGGAGTAAAGTACAGGTATAATACAGATGTTGTTCCCCCATAAAACTATTCCCACTTGCTGCCAATCTACCAGTATTGGCCAGATCAGAGCACACAAATGGCACCAATAGATAGAAATGGTCAGAGAGGAAGACTAGGAACGGCAATTTCATACAAAAATTGCCATTTACTATGCTTGTGCCTGCAGAATTCACAACAGGGATAGGATTTAAAGACAAATTCAGCATATTGTCTGAATGCAAAATGAATTTCATGCATTGTAAAAAAATAACTACTACTACTTGCAGGTCCCTGTGTATGTGTTTGTGTCTGTGCATGTTTGCATGCGTGTGTAAATGTGGCTGTGTGCCTGCTTCTCCCTCTGCGTGCCATCTGGTCTTTTCCCTTGCTGTGGGTAAATGGTAGGTAGCCTGATGTCGTGTGTACCTGTCTCATGGCTGTCAGGAAGCCCTGCGGGTTGAAGAAACCTGTCATCCAGAAGCAGTTGGGTCTCCCTTCAAAGATCCAGGCCTGGAACTGACGGTTCCGCTCAAGCAGCTCCGTGAACCAGAACCCCAGGGTGCTGGAGGCCCACGATGACTGAAAACAACAAGGAGACAGACAAACAATAACATGAGCAAAAGAGTACAATAAAACGCTGAAACATGTCATCCAGGTGGCTCTGAGAAGAAAAGGGGAGATAAGACATGGATTATGAAACATGGTGTGGGCAAGTGAAAAAAAGAGACTTGACACAATGGGGAAAAAAAATACAACAGAGCACAATAGACTGGAGGCAAATGATTCAGAAAAAGGATAAAACTGCAGGTAAAAGAAGTCGGCATTGCAGCCAGGAATCCCATTCCAGTCTGAATTATTCTAACAATGCTGTGTTTGTGAATGCAGCCTGACTGTCAGCTAAATAATTCTAAAAAAAACAAAAAGCCCTAAAAAAAAGTCCTAGCTTTTTATTGTTTGCTTTAGTATGGCATCAGAACAAAGTTTCTTATTTCAATTTCTTTAATCACTGAGATGGATTTGTGTGCTGTGTATACAATTATAACAATGAGTACATTAATAAAAAAGGAGCACGAACACGGCCCAAACGACAAACGAGTTAGTTTGGTCTGATAATGACAATGTCCCTTGTAAGAGCATCAATTATCCCGTGTGCTACAACTAAACCTCAAGGACACTAAATAACAAAGCTGATAGCACTAAAATCTGATCTGAGGTATTAATTTGTGCCTCTGGGCCATCTAGTACTCTGTATTGAATAGTTGTTAGAAGCTTTCACCGGAGATAAAATGATCACCTTTCATAGGACTGTTCGATATAACGATATATATCGGATGAAGATATAAAAACGTCTATCGTTTCATTTTATGCTATCGTTTGTTTCGTAGTGTCGCAAAATAAACTGTTTACGGCAATATTTTTTCATCGTTCTGATGGTCACTGTAGTGGCTATATTCATTTCTTAAATTTCTCTCTTTATCTTATATTTAATATAACCACACTACGGATGGACAAGCACCTGTTTGTATACGTTGTCGTTAGCAACAACGACGGTAAAACCATCGCGTTTCCGCTTGTTTATTTTCCACATATAAAATTGTTTTTTTTTTCCCACAATAAAGCTCAAGATCCTGTTGAGACTTTCCAAAATAAACTGAATCATGTGAGAGAGTATGCAGTGTTTATGGATGAGAAGCAAAAAAGAGCCGTCAGGTGCTAAAAAATAAACCTTAGACTCAAATGTTAGAACAGGCTTTTCCCCGCAGCACGCCGTGTAATAAATACTCACACACAAAAAAAAAACAAAACGGCGGCCGTTACAACTTATGTCTAAAAATGTATAGTTTCATGCATCGGTTAAAACACTGGACTCCAGGTACACGGTGCCCAGCTGGAAACACTTCAGGCAAGTTGAGCTGCCCGAGATTCACAGAATTTACAGAAAATGCTACATTCTTTTTACACATACAAATCTTTTTTACACACACACAAATTCTTTTTACACATACAAATCCTGATTTACAAGTACACAACTCATTTACAAGTACAAAATATTTATGACCACAATTTGAGCCCATACATAAACTCACAGTGATTCTCTCAACTGACCTTCTTCCAGCGTGCAGGAATTCGTGCATCGTACATGCAGTCCAAGGCATCCCGCAGGTTCTCACTCATGATGATGGTTCCATCAATAGCCAGCTTCAGGTCTGTCAAGGTGTTTCGGACAAGAACTATGATCCTCTGCATCCGATCGACCTCCTGACGCAGAAAGATGTTCATAGGCTGGAAAGGACCCATCTTCTGAAGACGCTCTCTCACCTGGTTTTATTAAGGCAGAAAAGATTATATCAACAGAGATGTGTAAAAACACACCATCTCATTATGTGGAAATGTACCTGGGATCACTAAAGTTTAATATCTACTCTGGAAAAACTGTATTTAAAGTGGAGCTTTATGCTGCATTTTTCATGTTCGTAGCTACTACTGTTGTTAGTATTGGTGAATTCATGTTTGCTTCACTGAAAATGAAACAAATATAGGAATGAAGATATTCTGTATTTCTGACGGGCCTTTCTGCTCCACATGCAGGCTGTATTCATTTTAAAACATCTTTTAAAAAAAAACATTTTTTCCTATTTTGGAGGCCTTTATGCGCTGTGTGAAGAGACAGTCACGCAAGCAGCAGTGAAAGCGGCATTCGCGGGGTGTGTTGTGAGGTGACAGTTTTCCATGATGAGCTTTGCACCTCGCCTCAGAAAAGTCACACTCTCACCTCATTTTTTTCTTAGCAACAAAAAAAAAAAAAAAAAAAAGCGGAGACACAGCCACCAAAATAAAACAAGATCCAGCTGCATTCACACACACTCCTTTCTATTTCTGGTCTTCTTTAGACTCTACTGTCAAAAACACTACACCCCACCTCTCCGCCTGCACCAGCCACAAGGAGCACACAGCACACAAGGTGAGTGGAGTGACATTGCACATGTTGCTTTGCACACTTCGCTCTGCAAAGCAAATACACATAGGCTTACTTCAAAAGGTACGTAGTCAGGAGGCAGTTTTTCCAGCATGTCGTCAGCCAGCCTGGATACTACAGATTCTCTGGTTTCTCCTCCGCCTGATGAGCTGTCTTTTGGCTGAATGCTGAGGATGGTATCCAGTACGTCCTTAGCCAGTTTACTCTGAAAGGTTATGTCTGCGTTTGGGTGCAGCCCAAACACCTCAGGAGTGTCGTAGGCTGGGAGACCCTGAGAAAGAGGAACAGTGATGGTTAGCGAGGTTGGTTGCATCACTGAGACAAATCTATTCAGACAGGGAATGTCCATGGTGCATTCTCTTTACTTTCACAGTAAGCACTGTGAAAGCGTCCCATGGAGCATCTTTTCATTCCTGCAATAGCGGAAACCTATCCTATAAAATATGGAACGGTTGAACTACTACCTGCTTTTTGGTTTAATTTTGTTTTTTTCCCTGGTTTTCAAACTGCTACTTCATTGGACTGCAGTTTGTGTCACTGCTAAGCTCGTTGTTGGCTAAGTTGGAGGAACAAAAAGCAAGCATCTCCACTGGAACACGTGGAGTTACCAGCTGCTTCTTTTCACCCGTTAAAATGACTGTGGGGGGTGTGACACAGAGGGGATTCATACTAGTTCTAGTAAAAGGCCGTTGGCCAGCTACTATAAAGTGAGTGCAGTGAAAAGATCACCCACAAGCTTCCCACAAACACAGCTAAATGTATTCACTGGGCACATTAAAGAGTCACTACTCTGTGGTGATGGTTAGCTCTGCTTTCTGTGTTGCTGCATGTGAACATGGACAATGACGACAAGAAACTTGACAAGTTTAAAATCCTTTCTTTGTCTTTTTGTCAACAAATGTGTATGTGCTGAAATTTTTCTATCAGTCCTTCACAAAGAGAGGACAGACTGTCTATTCTCTCCAACTCGTAGCTGACTGCTGGCTCTTCTTCCCCACGCACTGCTGCGTTTGTACTGGTGCATCATCAGGAGTGGAAAGGCTCTGTCCCATCATTTTTCCCTCAAAGACACCACAGATGATTTTACCAGCGAATGCCATCGCAGATGAAATGGATGAAACAATGTATTTGATAAGGAAATACCCATTTGGAAAAGTAAATGAATTAAAAGTGCTGATTAATAAATACATTTACATGTCTTGGTGACTGCAGCTGGAACCTTGGCAAAAAGTGTATGTGTGTGTG
>NW_005187546.1:1642753-1648221 GCF_000239375.1 Pundamilia nyererei | reverse complement strand
TTTTGCACATGTCGAGGAGCGTGTCAGGCTACATTTCACTGTGTGTTATACTTGTATAACTATGCATGTGACAAATAATAAAGAACCTAGAACCTAGAACCTAGCAGTAAACACTTTGCTTCCCCCCCTTATGTTTCGGTGTTGCGCTCAATAATCACACGGTTGCTGTAACAGTTCATTCAACCGCTGCAGCTCTCCCGCTGGCAGCCGTACACATCACCACCACCAAACCTGCAGCGGCATCACAGAACACGCCCTGCCACATACCCCCATCGCCCGCTTCACCCCACCCCGCGAGCAGGCGAGGGAATCGGCCCGGACCATCGGCGCCCCAGCGACAGGGAAGTGTTCACTCTGGCGGTCGCCCGCGACTCCAGCGGAAGCCCGGGAGCTGGCCTGATGGCCACCCATGTGGCAAGCAGCGGCGGCGCAGCAGCAGTGGAAGTGAGCCGGGGCTCAGAGGCAGCTGGGCAGACAGCATACCGCCCTCAGGCAGGACCCCCGCGCACCTCGACCTTCATCTCCAGCTTGGCAGGTCCCGCTGGCGCGCCAGCCTCCGGCTCACCCCAAGCCGCGCGCTGTCCACCCTTACAGTGATCACCCGGTTGCTGTAACTGTAGCCTACATTTAATGGCTGCAGCCATCCTGCTGCTAGCTGTACACATCAACACCAAAAACAACAACAGTACAAGCAGCGCACAGGTTTTAAGCCGGTGAGGCATCATTGTAGATGCAGTGAAGGTGAGTCCATCTCCTCTGCAGCAGCATCGCAGACCATGTCCCGCCACAATAATAAAGCATTTTTTTATTTAATTATAAATAAATTATTTCTCCTAATTATGTCCTGGGTTTTAAGTAATTAATAATACAAAAGGAAAAAAATCACAAAAAACACTTAGGGTCATGAAAATTTATTGTGATTTAGCAATTCAATGAGGCATCCACCTTATTTATTGAAAAGTATCGGTAATGGTATCGGCGATACTGGCCCGTATTTACTTGGTATCGGATCGATACCAAAATATGCAATATCGCACACCACGTAGGGCACAAGAGCCAGAGCAGGGGCAAGGCGAGCTGGAACAAACCATTTTGAGAGGGGGGTATCTATACTTTTGTTGTTAAAATATTACATCTCAACCAAGTACTGCATGCTTTCTATATTTTTTGTAGTGTATCACACACACAAAAAAGACAATATCCTGTACCAAATATTGTCAAAAAAGTAAGAAATCTTTGGGGGTGCTTTAGCCAGAAATGGGCTAAAAACGCTAAAAACGCCCCTGTCCAGAGTACACTGTTAAAGATTCTGTATTTTAGGTTCAGCGAAATGTTTTACATAGGCTACTGAACCTGATAACTTGTTTTATGCTGGAGCGGAGAAAGCAGTCTACAGACACTCATAGAGTGTAATGCAGAGAACACTTCCACTTGTAATATAACACTTGAAAACTGTGGTAATCAGATGTGTACAATAGTTCTGCTTGTTTTCGCTGTTTATAACAAAATATTAAGCCTAGGAGCAACTCTTGGCCTTTTTTCCATTTTAGAGATCACCACACTCCAATGAGGAAGTCAACGTGTAGTGTTAGTCTAGCTGCACAGATGAGTGATGTCCAAACAAACAAAAAACAGAAGCGAAAAAGAGGGTTCAGAAACAATGAAAAAATATGCACTCCACCACTGCCTGTGCATTCATGCTGTACTTTTAGATCTGTGTTGATCTTCCTTATTCCGGCCCACTTATCAATCAATCAGCATTCGACCTACATATGGGTCATCCGTGTCCAGCCTCGTGCAGCTAACATTTAGAATTGCCCTGTTCTCCAGAACACCGGCAGTGTGTGCCGTTTGTGAATCCCCCTCTACGTTTGCTGATCAAACGGAAACTGCTATGCAGACGGAAAAACTACAGACACCATAAATGTAGGCGTTTAGCCATCATTTCCGCGTTCGGTGAAATTTCTCGAAGCATGCAAGCCGACTTTGTATTATCAGGAGAACTTTTCTTTATTCCAGAATAATCCTTTCACGTAATAACATCATTCTGTGCTCACCTGTTTTTGTTGGGCATTAAATCGGAGCACGAAGTAAAGCGTGGATGGAAAGTTTATTCAACACGGGAAACCCACGTAGGTTGCGTTGTTCCTTGATTTCCATCCGCTTGTTTGTGAAAAGCGGTCTTCTACGCTTTTGTCTTTATAAACAGATTTTACGCAGATAAACTCCAAAGAGTTCCTAAACG
Organism: Pundamilia nyererei; assembly: GCF_000239375.1. Taxonomy (NCBI): domain Eukaryota; kingdom Metazoa; phylum Chordata; class Actinopteri; order Cichliformes; family Cichlidae; genus Pundamilia; species Pundamilia nyererei. Next base: position 1,645,976 of record NW_005187546.1, on the reverse strand, counting down.
GTGTGGTCGCAGACAGGGGACCTCCCAGTGCAGAGTTTACCTGAAGTCACCCGAGTCTGAGCACCGCCCGCGTCAAGCCAGTCTCTTCCGCTTATTCGCAATGAACTCAGTCGGCAGGAAATCATCTTGAAATTATATTTAGAACAAATTTCTAACAATTGATATTTTTCACTCCAAACACTTCCAACTGTTCGCTTGTGAGGATTTTCCAAACACTACAATTAGAAACAAAGTATCCTAAATGTATGTATTTAGTGTTTTAATTAACGTTTTAAAAATGAAATATATAAACCCGTACTAAATATTTGTATGGGGAACCTAAACAAAGACTATATGTCAAAAAATATTCTGCTATTTCTCAATTCTTTCCTAGAAGGTTTTGATGAAACTGATCATTCGTGCAGAGGTATCGAAAACGGTTTCTTACTGCCATTGTTTAAATTCACAGTATATATACCTTTAGGGAATAATATGGGCATGGATCTCTTCTTCGGGTCAAATAAGGCCAAACTTTTATAAAATGTTTTTATTTTTAAAGTTGTGCTTAAAATGTGGTTGCCTCTGTTTGTACGCTGTACGGGGATTCTAAAGATCACAAACGTGTCAGATTTGACTGGTTAGTTATTTTGAAATATACTGTAGTATAATTTTATGTAATAAATATAAATATGTAATGAAGTAAAGTAAAGCTCAAAGTCCGTACCTATCCACGACTTACTTCTATGTAATGTTTGTGTGATCGAAGTAGACGTCAGGCTGCCCTTATCTGATTTTTATTGCATGATCAATTTCTTAAAGTGCATTTAAAGAGAACAAAGAAATCAAAATGAATATACAAAGTAAATGTGGCCCAGGGCTGACCTACCTGGAAATGCAAACTCACTGCAAAATATGACACTCATTTCTGAGGTTGGAAAAATTCCCCTGGCCCCAAATGATATCTGCACAGTGCTTTGACACGAAACAGCATTCTGTCAATGTGAGAGTGAAATGCTTTTCTTTTTGCTCTTTACATGCAAAACAATTTCTTTATCTTTAACAAATAATGGTGTCTTTTATCTGCCTGCAAAACTGTATAATGTAAAACGACCATCATGGCCCAGATGAGATGAGACTACACAGTGAGCAGAGCAAAGCTGTACAAGCATCATCAAGCCCAACACTTCAGACCTTGAATGCAGACAGCAGAGGTTCAAACAGCACACCAGTGAAGAATTTCTAAGCCTAATGAAAAAGTTTTTACTTTTATGATATTTTTATTCACATTTTTCTTTTTTGGGACCTCAAAATGGATGTCAGCATGCCGTCTTGAAGAATGTGTCCATTCCTAAAATGCATCTGAAGTTGAGAGAGGGCTCCTTTATTGAAGACGTTTTCAGCAAATAAACAAATAAAATGACACACAGCTTGTCCCTTTAATGTGAACTGAGATAAAAAGAAACATATAAGTCATCATGAATGCTCCTGCTTAGCAGTCATCACATGAAAAACACAACAATAATACCTCATATTCAACTATCAGCTATGTATGCATCATTCTGATGCTCATACTCCATATATGCACACATGCCTATGTTACAAAGTTACTTGTGAGAGAGAACTTTTTCTACAAGAAAAATAAAAGTAGTTTTCATATCCACGCTGAAAACTGTGCTACTATATTCCTCCTCAGGTACATGGACTGATGTCATCAGATTGCACCATTAGGGCAACTGGAACTGATGAGCATAACCGATAGCTAAACAAACAATTCAACAGAATTGAACTACCGGGAAATGGTTATCTATAAGAGCTGTAGAGAAAAAAAATCCACCAAAAGCTGTTGCATAAGTACAAAAAATCATCAGCCACAATGACGATGTCAGTGCTAACAAGCTTGCCACCAACAGATGCTTGTTAGCTGCCATTAGGCATTTGTTTAGTCTAAGTTAAAATGTTTCTATTTTTGACATGATATTTACAATTTGCAGGACATGTTGCAAATATCAGTCAACCATTGCAAATGTCATTTCCAGTAAGTGTACCACTTGTTACTACAGCATAATAAATGAAATACTACATGGTGGTATCTGAATTCATGCAGTCTGTTTGTGTAGTTACAGAGTGTGAGTCAATTGCAGTCTTCCAGTGAGTGAAGTTGCCCCCCCCCCCACCTTCTTCAAATCCAACAAAAGTGGTATCAAACGTTTGTGCTACGTTTGTGCTGGTTTGTGCTGCAAAAATTTTCGTTTGTGCTGCTATCATTTTAAAGATATTAATAAAAATTACTAGAGGTCATAAGAGGTCAACCAGCCCCCCCCCTCACATTAATTAAATCAAACAAAATGGGTGTCAATCAGTTGTTTGTGCTGGTTTGTGCTGCTAAAATTGTCGTTTGTGCTGCTTCTGTTTTAAAGATATTAATGAAAAGGTAAAGGTCAAAAGGTCAACCAGCCCCCCCACATTACCCAAATCCAACAAAATTGTTGTTAAACGTTTGTGCTACATTTGTGCTGCGTTTCTGCTGGTTTGTGCTGCAAAATTTTTTGTTTGTGCCGCTATCATTTTGAAGAAATTAACAAAAATTTCTACAGGTCAACAGAGGTCAACCAGCCCCCCCACATTAATGGAATCAAACAAAATTGATGTCAAATGTTTGTGCTGGTTTGTGCTGCAAAAATGTTTGTTTTTTCTGCTAACATTTTAAACTTTTTAATAAAATAACATCTTGATGCGTGCTTAATCATCCAGGTAAGTAAATCCCAAAAGGTTGATTCTGTTTATCTGGACATTTTCAGTTGGAGAAACGTTTCGTCACTCATGCAAGTGACTTCTTCAGTCTCAGCTGACTGCAGGTTTCCCCAACCTTATAAACAGTACATTTGCATAGGGAAGAAACTAGCACCACTGAATGAACAAAGTGCTGGGGGGTTAGTTCCATGATTGTTAGTATGCAAATTCTTATGAGCATTGATCAATGACAACTAATCAAAGCCTACTGATCAATGGCCATGAGTACCATTCACAGAAAGTGGGGAATGGCTCTAAGCAACCGGTGACACCTGGTCTCTGTGACATCATCGATGCATTTTGGGATGTAGGCAGTAACAGTTTCTGTATATTCCTGAAAGTCTGCGGTGTTGTCATGTGTAGCAACCTGTGGTGGAAAAGCAGTCTTGCAGTGCCTCTGAGTACCCTTCTGGCCACACCTGTACCTGCTTACGAACTGGTTTGGTGACTTTGA
>NW_005187546.1:1640175-1642634 GCF_000239375.1 Pundamilia nyererei | reverse complement strand
CCTCCAACGCTTCTATGACTGGGATGCAAGTGAAGACAGATGTAACATCTCTCTCTCACTGTACATGTACTGTTTATAAAATTAGGGAAACATAACCTGCACAAACAAAATAATTTGCAGGACAAATGTTTGACATCAATTTTGTTCGATTTGAAGAAGGTAGGGGGGCAACTTCACTCACATGTGTTTATAAGATTGGGGAAACCTGCAGCCAGGTGAGACTGAAGAAGTCACTTGGATGAGTGACGAAACGTTTCTCCAACAGAATCAACCTTTTAGGATTTACTTACCTGGATGATTAAGCACGCATCAAGACCAGCTGATCATTGATCAGTTTCATGATTGAAGTAGTAACAGGAGAGCGAGGGTGAGAGAATTTGAGAAGAAGAGGCAGCTGACAGCGTAAAGACGCAGAATAACTCCAGCTTTGTGTCTTCTTCCATTCTAGCTGACGTCCAGGACAAACTGTGTTCTTTTTCAGCTCCGTACGAAGTGCGTAATAATTTCTCTGAATGCGGGGCGATTCTGTTTTTTACAGAACAGTTGGCAACTCTACTAACTACCTTTATGAATAAAATAAAGTTCACTGTCAGCAACATCATAGCTCCCATAGTACGCAGTACAACTTATTGTAACTGTAAAAAGTCAGCACAACGAAAATAAACTCCACCTAAACTTGGTTTATATCTGACACAGATAGACTGCAGGTCATAACTTCTTACCTGAAGTTCAGTCTGATACTCGGACCGGCAGCTGCCTCGGGTCTCTCCTCCTCCTGCCTCCACTCTCCCTCATCCACCTGCTGGCCTCTGTGGCAGCTCCACCACAGCCACCAAAAATTTGGTTACTGAGTTACTTTTACATATCGGAAAGCATCTGGCCAATCCACCACCTTTCATTGTTTATACCATAAAAAAAAAAAAATTTTAAACGAAAAATCGCCATCGGCCCACCGGTATGCCCGATGGCCAGTCCAGCTATGATGTGGCCATTACATTTTTGGTTGTCTAGACCAAATCACTAAATTTTGCTCTACAAGGGCCTGATATCAACTTATGAGGACATTATACTGCCTCTGTTTCATCAAAATTTAAAACAAATATCCTCATATGTGGCTCTCATTTTTCTCAGAAACAAAAATTCAGTTTAAAAAAAAAATCTGGTAATTCTTTGTTTTTACATTCATCGGATCCCAATATGCCCAAATACCAAAGAGAAATTAAAAATGCATGCCATGGAAGAGTTTGGGTCTTAGGAGGTTAAGATGTGCAGTGAACCTTGGCTGTTTTGAGTCTTTGCTGTCTGTGTGTCTTATTTCTGGTGGGAGAGATAAGGACACAATGGGAACATAACAGATGTATGCAATGAGAGATGAATACAATTGAAATAAAGAAATAGTCTAAAAGAATTGAAATTGCTTTGCAGATTAAAACAATCTGAGGCACTATAGAGAAATATGGATTCTGTAACTAGTATCTTTCTGTATGTCAGAAACTGTCCTCTAAGGGCTTTTAAGGATCCCAGATTTGCCAGTGATAGAAAACAAAACAGGACAGTGCTCTACTGTGGTATTATCATAGACTCTAGTATGTGAATGGCGTTTCTCACAACATTCAAGAGAACACTGAAAGGTTGAGGTTTTGGAAAAACATATTCATTGCATTCAAATGAATAAGTCCATTTAATTAAATGTACTTTAATATGTAAAATAAACCTTATAATCTTTTAAAATATTTACACCTTTCATTAGCAGTCAATTTAATGTTTAACCCCAGCTGTATTATTTGTAAACGCATTTAAGTAACCTCAGCATTCTCACATAATAGTCACACATGTAAAAGTTCACCCCAATGAGACCTGGTAAACCTATAAAACCTTCAAGCAATTGTTCACCTTCACCTTTCCAAACAAGTAACTCTAAATCACATTTTAAAAGAATAAATAACTTCGGTAGTTTATAACAATCTATAAATACATTAAAACTCTCGCATAAAGCTAAGGTGTTAAGGACAAGGTGGCCCAGGCTTTTTCAGGTCTGTCCAATAATCCAGCAGCTGTTTAGAAGAACCAAGAATGTATGTAATGACCTGGGAAAATTCACAGCGATTATATGCATAGTTATAGGCCTTGAACTGGGAGGGTGTTGGTGGTGCTGTGAGGGCAAGTCCAAGCTTTTTCATGCACATCCCAATATAAGCATCCTCAATGTTAAAGGGTTTGACTGACTTTGACATTTCCACATATTTCTCTGGAAGATCATTAGAAAAGACATATCCCATACCCAGTGTGTAGGTCGGGTATTCAGGCTCTGGATACAATTCCTCAGGCACATACCACTTGGAGTTCTTGGAACGAATGACTGGTCTGTTCCACATAAGCATCCCTGTCAGGTAGTTTGTCTTGGGGATGCCCGGCTGTTTTAGCATGATTACTAGATTGTCAACATTCAGAAACATGTC
>NW_005187546.1:1587435-1614242 GCF_000239375.1 Pundamilia nyererei | reverse complement strand
AAAATAAAATAAACAATAAAAAGGTGAATCAAATGGACCATTACGGCAAGGCTGGGATGGTCAGTTTGGTAAAGTAAATCCGTTGGGTATCTTTCTTTGCCTTTAGACAACAATTCTGATGGCAAAAGAGCCAAACGGGACAGGCCAAAAAAAACAAAAAAAAAACAAAAAAAAAAAACAACCGATATATGGAGCGACTGCCTCTTCTCTCCCCCTCCCTCTTCTTGCTGCTACTTCAATCGTGAAACTGCTTAATGATCAGCTGATCAGCTTTTCTGTCACGAGTCCGTCTCTCTTGTTTGTTTTTCGCCCACTTCGCACCAGAAAGAGGAAACCAGCGGCTGAACAATAGCAGCACATTTAAGCTTAATAAGCTGTTGTTAGAATTTATTTAATATTACTTTCTACTCGAGGATCTTTTTCTACATAGCTGACAGCTGGTAATTGTGCAGGGGCGGATCTAGCAAAGTTTAGCCAGGGGGGCCGATAGGTCATTAACAGGGAAAAGGGGCACAAAGACATACTTTTCTTTCTTATTCTCATTTAAAATGCCTAGCTTTTAATAAATAATTATCTGAATCTTACACCCAAAGTTTTAATCTGATGTAAAATGTATAGAAGTTCATTACTGTCTGCTGTTAAGTCTAATATACCCTAGTAAGCTATATTACTTTTTCCTCTGGGAAGATACCATCTGTGCAGTCTGCAGTTCTGTTGAAGAAAGATGTTGAATCTATTTAATTATTCTTGAAAAATAATTGATTTCTGTGCATTTTTTTTCACACTGCATCAAATTAAGGTCGATTACGTCGATTAAGCATCATGAGGTGGAGGGTGGGGGTGGTTCCCTATTTTATTTTATTTTTTGCTGGGAGTTGGAACCCTATTAGTTAGGTTGCTTAATATTTCTGCTAAGTACTCTTTAAAATACCAGAATAGGGAGGATGGTGTAGGTTTAAGTTTATTAGATTGATCAGTATTGCTGAACTATGAAATATTTTGGGTGCAGTGCATTTTTTACACACAGGTATAACAGAATAGCTTTAGTGTTGTCTATTTAAACTTGAGTATGAATTTATACAAAATGCAGTAAGATATTAAAAAAACTGTTTTATTGATTAAAAAACACTGTGTCAGATTCATATCGGTATCGGCAGATATCCAAATTTATGATATCGTATCGGACATAAAAAAGTGGTATCGTGCCATCTCTAATTTAAACATTACCACACTATTGAATTATTTTATTGTATTTCTACAGTAATCACTTGTTTTGATCAATCTGTACAAGAGCACTTCTAATTCAGTATTCTAAAAACTACTTTAAGCTTTAATCACTTTTTCCCTTTCACACTAAGTGACTTGGACAAGATGATAAACAGACTCACATGCTCAAGATGCTGTACAATCTTCATGAGCTCTCTTGTATTTGTAAGTGTTAGTAAGGTTAATACATTTTCTGTATGTGTGTGTGATTTTGTATATGTTTCTTTTCACAATTTTCCCACTTAAGCAGTCAGTTTTCTCTTTCCCAGGTTTGCTAACCCAAATTTTTTTGAATTCATCCAATATGCACAGATTTGCTTTTTCTTTGAACAGGTTTGTGCCTACCTTTAAATCTTTAAATCTCATGTTCGCCTCATTTCAGATCCAACCTTCGGCCACGTTTGTTCTCTCTTTTGCAAAGGGAACCAGGCAGAAACACCAAATATTAAAACCCAATTCTTTTATCCCCTTGATAGAACAGAGAAAACCGACTCATAGTGGTCAAAACATTTATATTTCTTTTTATTCAATCATCTTCCGGAAGAGAGAGCCCCAAAAGCGAGTTGCAGAAACTCTAACATTAGAATTTAAAAACATCTCACATATAGGTGTTATTTTGGTGCTTTACACCAAGGTTATTATCGTTAACGAAAACTAACGAAATAACGAAAACTAGAAGTAAAAAAACATTTTCGTTAACAGAAATAAAAATAAAAACGAGACTTTGCGAAAAAAGGAAAACTAACTAAAACTGTAATGAGTGCTCACAAAACTAACTAAAATTAACTGAATTTATAGCAAAAATGTGTTTAGTTTTCGTTGATGTGTGTGTGTCATACAATAGTCAAGGGTGAAAATTAAGTTTAGTTTCCAGGTTTTTTTCTTGCTGTGTCTCATTATGCCAGCAGGTGGCAGTACATTAGTCAAGTCGTCTGTGTTGCTGCTCTGTCCACGTGCAGATTCATGTCAGGAAAAGTCGGGAGAAAGCGCCAGAGTCCAATTTGGGATTACTTTGAATATGACTGTGTTTTGGATAAAGTATAATTGTAGTGGAAAGAGACAAATTATGAGGGACATTTCTAAAGGGAAAAAAATCCCACAAACCTTAAAGTGCTCTTGAAAAGCTCACACAAGAAGGCTAACCTAGCTTACCTTGAGAAGGTAAGGGAGCACACTCAACCCTCATCCCCAGAAAACAGAAGCTAACCCCAGGCAAGGCAGCGTGATGCATCCCGAGACAACAGGACGGGGATATCTACACAACTGTGTGAGTCAATTGCCTTCAAAAAGTTTATCAATTCAGTTGAACCAAAATTACGAACACCAGATGCTGCAAAAGTTAATAGTCTCATTGGGGCCAAGATATACAATTTAAATAGTTGCCTGGTATCAATGGTTGTTCATCTGCCCTAATTCATTTATTTATTTATTTATTTATTTATTTAAAGAACCTATAGGTGGGAATGTGAGTTGTCTGTCTCTGCGTGTTAGCCCTGCGACAGACAGCTGACCTGTCCAGGGTGCAGGATATGGTAGCTGGAATAGCAACATACCCAAGGATAAGCAGAAGAGCATGACTGATATGATGAAACTGGGATTTTGTTACACTTAATTATTGCAAACACAACTAAAACTATAACTAAAACTAATCAAAACTAAACTGAAACTAAGGTTTTTCAAAGAAAATACAAACTAAACTAGCAAACAATTGGTAAAAACTAATTAAAACTGATATAAAATCTGAAGTCAAAACTAAATAAAAATAAAAAACTAATGAAAATTGCAAAACTATTAAAACCCTGCTTTACACGTCACACAGTTTTGATACAAAGACTCCTTATATGGTACAAGTTCCTCTTTTCTGTCTGCCTTCCTGTATTTATTAATGTACTTGTATAGCTCTACACTAACTTCCTGTTTTTCAGTCTGGCTGAGCACTTAGTTTATGAGTCAAAAGTGGCCTTGCTTTACAAACCTTCATTATTAAAGTACATAAAACAATATAATAAGAAAATAAGCACTAAGGATAAATTAATTACATGACATCTGTAATATTTATTTTAATACAATCCACATCTTAACACTTTTTTTCATATGATTTTTATATTGTGTGATAACTACATAAAAAGTTCTGTCTGTCTAACATTTTGACAAATTGCCTGACAGTGTGCAGAGATGAGGCTAAATTTTATATTTTACTAAGTATCTTTATCGTAACATATCAAGATTTTATTCAGTTATACTATGAACATTAACATTCAGATATTGAAAAAAATATAACAAAACAAAAGGTACTACTCTGTTGTAAGTGTTATTGTTAGTAATTCACCAATATTAGCATGCTAACGTGCTATAATAAAGCAATAAACATCACTAGCATTACAACTTATTTCCCTTTTTTTAAATTACCTCTATGAGGTAGTTTTCTTCTAACTTCTCTAAGTAGTTTCCAGGCTTCTTGAAGCACATTCCAAGCTCTTCTTTGGGTGTTGGGTGCCTTTTGTTCTGTTCTCTGTCCAGATGATTCCACACTGCTTCAATAAGTTTGAGCTCCAGGCTCTGGAGAAGCCAGTCCATGACTGATAGTATTCCACTGTGTGTTTTCCCATACAGCTACATGTTTACTGAATTGGCATTGTGTTTGGGGCAATTGTCATGCCAAAGGAAAAGCCATGACCAATAAGATTGTATTGTTTGTATATGTTTGTAGTTCCATCCAATTTCGCCAAAATCCCCAACATCACTGGCTTGAAATGCAGCAGTCACTGTTGTACGCCTCATAAGTTCATGACCGTTTGACTCAAAATTCTGAAATCTGATTTCACTCCTTGATAAGAGGCGTAACAATTGTAATTTGGCAACCTCAGCCTTTGCTCCATGTTAACCTTCCTTGACAGCTAACCTTCTGAGACCATTTCTAATGAGGCTTCTCATTTCAGGTATTTGGTAGATTTCTTTAATTTCTTAATTTCAGATACTATTCATCTATTGCAGGTAGTTTTTAAGCAACACCACTTTTTCTTTTGTCCTCCACAGTTCCACATCATGCAGAGATCCACTAGATTTTCAGGTGATGGCTCTTTGGAGATCATCCTGTTGGTGCAGAAATAATATTTCTATGCCTATCAAACTGTTTTATTGTTGGCATTTTTCATAGATTCAATTAAAGAAATGGGGAGGGTTAACTCGGCGCAGACAAGGATTTACACTCACATTAACACCTACAGGTCGTTTAGAATCAACAATTAACTTTTCCCTGCTGGGGGGATTTTCCCATGACATTTTTATCAGACACTTCTGTGGTTAACCACAATAAGCCAGTAATTGGTTGGAATCCCATCCCTCCATTCCCTCCTCTTTCTTTTTGTGTGTTTGTGTGTGAATGTTATATACCACAGCCACAGCATTTAAATGTCCTATTTCCTCAGGCTGGCAGTTCATGCCTGTCCAATCAAGGTTAGAATTAGGGTTAGGGTGGGGACTAGGGCTCTAAGTGAGCATTTGCAGATTGAGTGTCATCACCCCATGAGGTTTTGGATTGGAGGTATAAAACTTGTTGCAACCAATCCACTGTCTTCAGTCCAGAGAAAGATTACACGTTTACAATGCTTATACAACTGTATTACTTCTCCAAGTGCTGAAACCTAAGGCTTTCATTACAAAGGTGTATTTACACGTCAAATATTTACTGATTTTCTTTCTCACCTACGAACAATTACCTACCTGGAGGGGAAGAGGGGCCCTTACTATAACCAAAGCTGTGACAGGCATGCCATTGCAACACCCATCAGAGATGTTTTATTGTTAATATGTCACCCGAGATGTGGAGACATATTATTATAACCCACTTAGATATGGGAGGACCATTTTCTGCTTCTCCTCGGAGCTATCAGTAACATTCACGTGGTAATTCTTTCACATCGATAAGAAGATACCTGTTTGTCTGCTTTTTCCTGCTTTCTATTCATGCTGGTATACAAGGAAGCTACCTGATGTCATAATCTCAAACAAATGAAACAGCAGAGGCAAACTCTAACTGTGAGTGGGCATAACACAAATAGAGAAGAGTGGACACGCACAGTAAGAAAAACCCTAATTTATTACAATTCTTTATTCTACCATGTAGTCTTCTATTTCAACTTGTAAAGTAACAAAACAAAAAACATCACAGCACAAAAATTACACAATGGTGTCACACTCTCTCCTTTAATGCATTTATTGACACTGAGTCATTGCCATAGTCATAAACATTGGTGGAGTGTTTAAAAGGTGTTGCAGTCGCCCTGATGTACAAATCACATCTGTTGTCAAGCCTTTAAAAAGTTTAACGTTTCCTAAAATGTAATTTAAAAAAAAAAAGCATATATATGCACTTTACAGCTGAGTACATATGTTCCATATACTGAGTGATATATTTTAGCTGAAACACAAGGCACTTACTGGGGCACCTTTGAAATACTGATCAGGATGTGCAAACAGGAATACAAGATCAACACAGATACTGGCCATGTGTGGCCATCGTCAAACGCTTCCCCTTCACTGCCTCTGGACAGACTGCTTTTTTTTCTGTTCCTACTTATGCCATGTCTCAACATTTGTTCAAAGCAAATGTGTAATTATTATTGCCATATACACACCTTTGTCTACCCACAAGAATTATTCCTTCAGGCAGGGCTGATCCTGTTTAGACCATTGTCTTGAAACGATTAGTACAACAAACACTAAACTAATATAATCTGCGAGTGAAGGAGCTCTGACCTTCACTTGTGTCAATATGTTTGTTTTTCGTTTTTTTTTTTTTTAGTTCGTTCTTCTTGCGATTAGAAAAATCACATGGTCAACATAGCTTTGTGTTGAAAATAATCTGTCACACGTCATTGTGTTCTAAGTCTGAGTCAAGGTTTTACTGTTAGCTAAAATAAACAGCAGTGGAGATATGAGAGCAACACTGAGCACTTTTCTATGTGCAAATTAGTGCGATAACTGCTGACATTGTCCTGTGTAGTGTGAGACCTCTTGTGATTTAGCATTTTTAAATCAATATTTTTGGGGGTTGGAGGCAAGGCAATTATTCTGTTTGCTTTTGGCTTGGAAATTAAGCAGGTGAGGGGATATACCAGGACTACATATTGCACGTAGCAACTGGTGTACCAAACTGAAACCATAGAAACCTTTACATGATCAGACCGAGTCAAAGATTTTGATTTCAAACTGACTTAAGTACAATCTATAAGAAGACTGCTGTGCAAAATCTTTTCCATAAACACATAATTTCCTCTTCATATGCATAAATATTGTGTAAACAGCTTTGCTCAAATAAAATCAACTGTATCAAGGGTAGCTCTGTATTGTATGTTTTAATATTACATAATTGTGTGTGTTTTGGTGTGTGGACTGTACTTCCTATTGCTCCCCACATCCTTGTTTCCTCACATCTTTATTGTTGAGGAAACAATCTGAGTCGATGGAAGCACTCTGTGGGGGTTGTCGAGCTTAAAAACTACACAAGGCCGGGGTGCCAGCTGTTTTTCCTTAGCAGCTTTGGTAAATTTAATCCACGAGCTTGCCTGTGGAAAAATCCTTTAGGAAATCAAGCTGTAGATGAAATTAAAAAGATGGGTTTATGAAGGCTCAGTTCACCCAGATTACACATATTCCCTAACTTCTGTTATTTAGCTGTGCAGCGATGTGGTTTTGTTTCTCTTTGGAGTAAACATTTCCTAGTGGGTTTATGATCTCAGGCCCCAGTTTCAAGTCTCACCATGATATTAACTTGGTAAACTGTGGTTTCATTTAGAGTAAAACAGACTATGAAGGTGGGTATACGTGATGGCTGGGCAATCACAATGTTTTCCCTGGTCATTACTGTATGAGTCACTATTATATGGACTTACTTTTTGACCTTTGGTTCTCTTACTCATCATCTGGGGTTTTAAAACCAGAGACCAGTTAAAGCAAACAAATTTTAAATGCCCGAGACCTTTTATCAAGCCTACTAATAACTACAAACAGCTATAGTGGTTGAGGAAATTATCCAAACAACATTGCTATCCTTAGGAGTATTTCAACAGGAGAAACTGTTTGCACTGATGATTTAATATTACCCAGATAACAACTAGAGCTATAGAGATACTCAGTAGGTATCTCAGGTCAATGTGAAAAAAATATATAAAGTGGATCTGCATGCTACGATTAAGGATCTGGCTTTTTTTCTTTTCTTTGCAATATGGATGAACTGACCTTTTCAAAGTTAAGACAGCTAAATGCATGTATGGTGTAAAAAATAACTGTTATGCAGTACAAAAAGGCCCTGCTGGAGTTTTGCTCATTACAAGAACACTGTACTCAAGTCTGTCTTTAGTTATTATTGGTTGGAATGGCTGAACTGTTGCATGGCTCTAACTGTGGAAGGGATTTTTATAACCTTATACACCCACAAAAGCTTTCCACAGTCATATGCACTGCATTATGTTAGTAAAACCAATAAGGTTTCATGCCCGGGTATTAAATACTAGTGTTTTGTCAGGAGCCACCAGCTTCACAGAGATCTACACCTTTGGTTTAACTCCTTAATACAACATAAATGAGGAAGTAAAGGTCCTGTTTTAAAGAGCAACAATATATCAACAAAAGGAAGTGATGCAGGCATACACTGAGGGACTGTAGATAGAATTATCTGAATTTTCCATGATATGCCAACATAAAGACATTTCAGTGTATCTTAATGTGGCACCAAAGTATCCAGAGCGAGTCACACATGTTATGTACTTTTTTTAAACTATTACACTAATACATTTTAACGCCCAAACCAAAGAATATCTTGCACGTATCCCTGTGAGATGCCAGTGATTTCTGATAAAATGTTAGTATGATAATGATGATGGCAGGCTGGAAAAACACAAAGTCAAACTCTCTGGTTCTCTGAGTTGCTGACAGTTCATCTTAACTAACAACAGCTGGTTTGAGGAGTAGCGCCCTTGATGGAACCACCACCCAAGACAAAGCGTCACTTTGTCTCGCCCCAACCCCTGCAGAGAGGTTCAGCACTTCCCCGTCCTCTCCTTCCTCTGATTCCTCCCCGTCCTCTGGCTCCCTTCTTACCACCTGCCCCAGACCTCCCAAAGCCCCCAACCCAAACATAGACGCAGCTGAAAGTCCAAAGCGCAACAGTGGGGAGTCTGAAAGGCTGAGCGATCCCATGCTTCCTCCTCCACCCATGGAAAAGAGCGGTGCCCGGTGGTGGCCTAGAGCTCTGGCATGGCAGAAAGCAGAGAGTGGCAAGGATGTCCCAAGGCCCCCAAGAAGGGCTGCAGCAGCCCCAGGGATGATGACAGGAGTCCCGCCTACAGAGGGCTGTTCAGTGGCACTCTGGTGGGTAGGAAGGCCCAGCCCTGTCCCTGACCTACTTGAACTCCCCGGCTCTTGGGCAACAAAGTGCCCATGAGCCTTGATGTGCTTGCGTAGGGAGCTGGGGTCTGTGTAGCGCTTCAGGCAGCCTGCCATCTTGCAGTAGTAAGGCTTGTCCACATAGTGGGTGCGAGTGTGCTTGAAGCGGTCACTAGAGTTGGAGTAGCGCTTGCTGCAGCCTTCATAGGGGCAGATGTAAGGCTTTTCCCCTGGAAGAAAAGAGAAACAAACAAATATGAGTCAGAGACAGAAGGACAAAGGAAGGAGAAATGGAGGGGAAAGAAATGATTTGATTTGAGAACAATGCCAGAGAAGGATGTTGTCAGTTTGTTTCTAACTCTTGAGATTCATGGTGTGTCATTGCTCAACAAGGAAAGGAACAAAGAAGAAAGTGTTATTCCGATGTGACACTTTTTAAAAGAACAAAATAAAATACTGCATGAGAACAAAAGATATAAAATACTTTATTTTTAATGGTCAATGGTCGCCATTGACCATGGTCGCCTTAATGGTCGCCTTTTGTAATAGCCTCACTGGGACATTCCTTTTTTTTCAAAAGGTTTAATTTGCTCCTTCTTTACATTATTAGAGTAAAGTCTGTCATTTATGACAGAAGTGATAGCAGAGTTGTACGTTTTAATTTTTCAGAAATCACTCAGTCAGAACATGCTATATTATTTAGTCTTAAAATATTTTTGGAAACTTCCCGTGTACCACTAGAGGGAGCCCACGTACCACCAGTGGTATGCATACCACAGTTTGAGAATGACTGGTTCAAGTCATTGCTGGTTTTGATGGGACTGAACTCACCTGTGTGCGAGCGAGTGTGTATCTTCAGGTTCTCCAGACGTGAGAAGCTCTTGTTACAGGTGGGACAATGGTGTGGCTTCTCATTGGTGTGTGTGCGGATATGAATCAGCATTTTATACCTAGAAATCATAACAAATAAGACACACATTTACAATCAAGATCAAGCCGTTTTTATTTTTTTCAGCATTTTTACCTAGGATGTGGCTGCTGATATTCAAATGTGTCTTATCTTGGAAGCCTGACATATGATGCTTACATTTATTAGTTTCAGATGTAGCCATTCTTGTATTTTGCTTGTTTACATTATTGTATTTGCACAACTCTGTTGCTTGTGAAGCTCGCACACAAGAATTTCACTCACATGTACTGTACCAATGTACCTGCACATGTGATGTGACAATAAAAGTGATTTGATTTTGACATTATATTGAAAAGATCATGACTCGCTCTGATGACCTGTCACACTGGATTCAAAGCTACTATTGCTAGCATGTTTTCATTTCTTTGTTTCTTAAGGCAGCCAACCTTTTTTGCACCACGGACCAGTTTATGTCCAACAATATTTTCACAGATTGGCTTTAATGTGTCGGATAAATACAACAAAATAAAATCAGTACTGGTACCAAAAAAAGAAGATTTATTCATGATATACGGGAAAAGACCCAGGGAAACCGAGTTAACAATAAAAATGATCAAAATTAAAACAACGCTAAAAACCAATAAAAACCCTGAGAACCATAAATTTCACACCCAAGCCTCAACTGTCGCGGCCCGGTACCAAGTGACTCGCAGATCCGCTCCATGGCCCAGGGGTTGGGGACCGCTGTCTTAAGGTATTACTTAGGAAATTACATTGCTTTTAACACCTGTTGCTTAGAGACTGGTATAATTTTTATGAGAAATATGCTTTGTGTCATCCTCACAACAATAGAATAAAGCCACAGAATACCTTGCATTGAAGCCCCTCCCATTTCGAGCACAGCCTTCCCATTGGCAGCAGTATCCAGAATCCTTTTCAGGCTTGACATGGAAGTCGTTGATGTGATCCACCAGGTCCTGCAGTGAATCGAACAGCAGGTGGCACTGAAGGGCAAAAGTGGGAATGAAGCACATGGCTGATAAGAAACCTGATTGTGACCTTTTTAGGAAACTTTCACACAAACAGTTGATGTTTTTTTCTTCTTATGTCACTCTTTCTTTTTAATTGAAAATGTTTGAACAGTATACCATTAAAAGCAACCTTTGTCAAAGTATCTACAGTTCCACAGTTCAGTACAGTAGGTGTGTCAGAGTGTGGCTGGAAGCTGCTCGCGTGGGTGCCAAGCCGGGAAAAAACGACAAAGAGACTGTCAGTAGTGTGTGTGATGGCAATAAAAGGAAAATAAACCCATACAGTGTGTCCATTTGTGGTCCTTCTTCACAGCAATAGTATTTTCTATAAATTTGTATATTTTAAACATTTATTTTAAAAAGTTTCTATTGCACATAAAATCAGGTAGCATGACAGATGTTTTGTCTAATTAAATTAATGTAATGTAGGAGTAGGTCGTGGATAATAGGCATTGATTTGTAAATAACTGGACATAAACTTGAGCTTATTATATAATATTATACGAGAGTATCTTTCTAACTAAATAGGCAGCTTGTTATCTTTTGCTTGAGGTCATATCAAGAGATATAAAACGTTCTGGGGTCTACTTGAAGGAAAGGCAGATGCAAAATTTAAAGTGAGGTCAGAGGTCAAATGTGACATGTGTCAAACTATAATAACATGATACAGGCACGTAAGCAAACACTATCAAAAACATAACTTTGGCAGAGTCAACTGCAGTTTAAATGACAGGTAATAAGTATGTGTAAGTATAAAAAGATCATTTCATAGCTCGGATAAAGCCATCATAAAAACATAATGTTATTGATGGGTAACTCTAAATCTTTAAAAGAGTTTTTCCTGTGGATTCACAACAGTCACAAACCCCATGAATGTGTGACACAAGCTTTAAGTGTGCAAGCTGATCATCACAAAAAATTCTTCTTCTTTGCTTCATATTTATGGTTCATCCCATCTTCAAACTTAGTCTTAGTACACAACTATACTTTCTGTGACTTTGATGGCTCTGTGTGCAGTATGAATGTGAGTATTAATGGGTAACTGTGGCTTGAAGTGTAAGAGAGCTATAAAAAAACAGGTGAAAACACTCTGAGGAACACTGCTGCTGCTAGCAAAAAGGGAGATTCTGGCTATTATTAGCCTGACGTGATGATCTGTAGTTACTGTATGTAATAAATTTAAGTGTGACGTACTGAAGAGCATGTTCATTAATCATAGCATCCGTTGTTCTGATATATGAGTTACGTTTTGTACAGTTTACCTAATCAAGGTACTTCATTGTTTTTCATTCATTTTTTATACATAATTATTAATCCTTTAGTTCTTAAAACACCAGAATATAATATAGGAAATGGTTGATTTTGACCTTTTAATTCACCCAACTATATTTTTTTAAAAACACAAAGTTTATCTATTTAAAATTATGCAAATAGATGAAAAAGTAAATCACTTTTCACACCAAACTGGTTAATTTGTTATTGCTAGATCACACCGCACACCACACTCATTTTTTTATACTGTAACCTCTGATAGCATTTATCCCCGCTGACCTCTTTTTCTGTGACTCTCAGCTTTATATATTTTGTTTTCAGTGCCACTTAGTGGTCAGAGTGATGTTTGCAGGCTCTTTTTCACCCTCATTGAAGAAACTGCTTGTGCCTGCTATTAAGTGTAGGGTTTGAAGCGCGACACATGATTAATAATATTATCTGCCAAAATAATATGACTCAAGCTTCTGCTAAAATGCATGCAATAAACATATAACTAATATATAAGTATAACTAAACCTACAATATTTAATTACACGCACCTTCATCCAACGACAGGCCAACTGAGCATCCATGGAGGGTTCCGGAGAAACCGGCTTCTCTCTAGTCTGACTGATGAACATGGAAGAGGGAAAGCTGTAGCTTCTTGGTGGACTTCTAACTGGGACATAAAATGGATAGCCCTGTGGTGAAGCACCAGGTTCCACACCTCGGTGAAAAGGTGATTCCTAAAGCAGAGGAGGATAGAGAGAGGTCAGAGCAAGAGAATTTTGTGGCAACAAAGGCAAGATGTTCATTAGCTATTCACAAGAAAAGAAAAATAATTCATTTACTTCACCGTTAACGATGAAGAAAGAAGCTGACCTAACACTAAAGCCTGCCACTTTGAGCTTGATCATTAGAAAGATACAACTATCAGAGGAAATGGAGGAAGGTTGTGAAACAATAATGTACTCCTTCTGATCGTGTTTACTTCAAGTGTGTTAAAGTATGATTTAAGAGCTTTTGCATCCATGACATGTATGTTTATTAAATGGGGATTGAAGGTCTACATTTGTTTTTTGATTTATAATTAGAATACACTTCAGCAAATCCAGTGATGACAATGAAAAGGGGCTTGATAATGTAAAAATGAGGACTTTCTCTGCTAAATGATTGATCTGGTCCAAGAAGGGAGATTTTGTGCCGTAACTAAAGGAGTTGTGTGTTTGATGTTTTCACCATTAAAGCACAGCTAAAATTTGATTTAGACAGAATCACTGCGTGGCTGTGGGCTGTGTGCAGATGCTGCACCGGCAAATTAGATTCACTCCCTGGATCACTTCTCTATTCAGTCCTGCTGAAGAAAAATGGAGCGCATTCAGCCACGATTAGTCACCGGTGTGAGAATTCTAAGATTGTGGTCATGCCTGTTCAGAAGATTAAGTGATTACATGAATACATACACGTACCTGGAGTGTGTACTTGTAAAACATTTTTATTATTCTTTTTATTCTTGCAATCCTCTTTAAAATGAGTGCAACACACATGTGTTTGTAATGAACCCCGCTCAGGTTAGGGGAATGTAACATTCCTGGGTTTTTCAAAAGTTGGACAAACATTAAAGGAACTGTTTTAGAAACATGCTCATATGCGTTCATGCTGAGAGACAGATGTGACTCACATGTGTACTGTGAAGGTAACACTTCAGCCAGCAGCCAGTTAGCTTGTAAAATATTCATTTGTGAGCTGTACAGGTGCTAGTAGTCCCAAAAACCGCTGTTCTATTAATGTCCTCTTGGGTTCCGCTCCCATTTGTAAAATGCCAAAATCCAGCTGTAACAACTACATCTCTGTACAAAAAAAATTATATTCACGTTCACAACAGCTTCACAGTTGGTGATCTTTTTTTATATCTCATCCATCTTGATACTTTTAAGACATCAATTCAGGGGCATGTGCATTTTAATCCGACCAGTGTGCTGACACAGGGAAATGATTACCATTTCCTAGGCCTCACTTCTGCTTATCTGAGATCTTAAACAATCACATGACCTTCTATGAGTAAGCATTTTGTCAACAGTGGAAAGAAAAATCTCCCTTTTAACAGGAAGAAACCTTCAGCAGAACCAAGCTCAGGGAGGAGCGACCATCTGCTGCGACTGGTTGGAGTGAGCAAAATAGCACAGGACAAAAGATGTGATGTGAAAGGGAGCCAGAGATTAATAACAACTGTGATTCAATGCAGAGAGGTCTATGAACATAGTGAGAGAGAAAGGTGGTTGAAGAAGAAATACTCAGTGCATCATGCAAATCCCCCAGCAGTCTACACCTATTGCAGCATAACCAAGAGAGGATTCAGGGTCGCCTGATCCAGCCCTAACTAAATGCTAAGGACAGTTTTAAGCTTAATCTTAAAAGTAGAGATAGTGTCTGTTTCCTGAAGCCAAACTGGAAGCTGGTGCCATAGAAGAGGGGCCTGAGAACTGAAGGCTCTGCCTCCCATTCTACTTTTAAATACTCTAGGAACAACAAGTAAGCCTGCAGTGCGAGAGTGAAGTGCTCTAATACGGTGATACTACAAGGTCATTAAGATAAGATGGGGCCTGATTATTTTAGATCTTGTATGTGAAGAGCAGGATTTTTGATATCTCAAATCAAGATCAACAAGGTCAACAAAATTCGAAGCAGAGGTTTGGCAATACAAATGTGCAACATAGAAGATGTCATTTTTTTCTCCCGTTAATTTTTAAACAAACTAAAATGCTATCCACACAATCCTAGCGAGCGCTATCTAGACTCGCAAATTGACATGCAGTTTTTGACAACAATCATTTTTCAAGCTTGATACACTGCTCACAAATTGCTGTTATAAAAATGGGTCTTAATACAAGGTATTGATTCGGTCTGATGCTTTGCATGCTAAGTATACTGCACCCAGCCACTCAATTCAAATCTTTTTAATCCCCATGTCCTCTCTGGAATGTCACAAGAGATTGAAGTCATTACCAAGTCAACTGATGAAACAAGCAAAACACAACTTTCATGTTTGCACACTAATTGCAAAGTGCAGCAACGCAAGGAGCGGTAGCATTAGTGCACTCCAGCAAACACATGGACTCACCCGAGAGAAGAGGTGTGGCTGAGGGCTGCTGCTGCTCTGAGGGGACTCCATGGGAGAGGATGGAGAGAGGGAGGATGGCGAGGAAGGGGATGGGGAGAGAGAAGAGGCATGGCGCAAGGAGGGGGACAGGCTGAGGTCCATGGCTGGAGGGGTGAAGCAGGACCCAGGTCGTTCTTGAGAGGAAGACAGGGAATCTAGATTAGAGATTAGAGATAAAGCAGGATCCTTATTACACCCATCGCAGTATCATGATTCATTGATTTCTTGCTTTGCTGAGGTCATTTCACAAAATGTCCCTGTAATTTTACCAACGCGTTATTGTTTGCAGGTAATGCCACGGTCTTAGCAACACCCCTGCTCACTCTTTTTAAATATGTTTCAAAATATTTTAAATATACCTTTTCAATTTCATTGAGGCATGTAGAACATTTCTATAATCCTCTGACTTATTTTGTTCTTTCTTCTTCTTAGATTTTATAACAATCACAATAAAAGTAATAAATAAATGATGAGGCACTTTTCAAAACACGAAGAAAGTCGCATAAAAAATTGCACAAAGCGACTCCCAGGCCATCTCATTTTGTTATTATCGCAGCTATCTGAAACAATCACACAGAACTCATTAATGTAAGTGCACGGTGCTTCATCCATACTGGACACACAATAGCTACTAGCCCTTTGTTTGTCATCAGTAGTTAAAGCAAGCCATTTATCAGTTTGAAGGTTGGTGGATCAATTCCCAGTCTACCCCAGACTGCGTGTGAAGTCATCATTGGGCAGGATACTGAAACTCAAGTTGCCCCCAATCCATCCTTCAGAGTCTGAGTGTATGTGCAAATGTTAGACAAGGCACTTGGGTATGGATGTGTGCATAACTGGGTGAATGAGACTTTTAATAACAAGAGCTTCCATAAACATGGAAGGGATGACCTTGGCATTGTTCATTAGTTCAGTCACGCCATCCATTGTGAATGATGGATTAGGTCCTCTTTATATGGTGATATATGGACTATTTATTATTATTTATATGGGCTTAAGTTTTTCCTTGTGTGAAGCTCAAAATCTCTTCTCTCTGTCCCAGGTTCACCACTCACCCCAGCTTCAGCTGTCTGCCTGCACCCTCTACTCTCAGCCCGTCCTACCTGCCTAGCTCTCCAGAAACCTTCCTAAAACTATATTTGCAAACCAACCAACTAAATTTGTTGTAATCTCAGTTTCTATTTTCTGCCCATGTGTCCTTTAATCAATAGCAACAGCAGTGTTTCTGTGTTAAACAGAGACGGAAGCACACAACGCAGTAATGCTGAGCACAAAAGCTGACACAAGAATGAAGACACAAAGTCCATTGTGTTTGTGAATGTCACAGAGGTGCTGTATTTTTTTTAGGTCACTTCATATCAGTGTCACACTCCTCTTGTTATGAGCTGCACTGACAAAAATGGGGACAATCTTCTCGAGGACACAAATGAGCTACTGTTCACTGGGTTTGCAATAATAGGTTACCAGGAAAGTGAGGACAGAGAATCAACCTATTACGCTATTGCATTACCACAGTGATAAACTTAATTACTGCGCCATGATAATATCAAAGTCATGTCATGTGTGTATTTAGGAGAGTAGAAATGATGGAGAATTTATTTCGGTGATGCTAAAACTGCCAGATGTTTACCAGGTTAACTCGTACCTGGAGAAGAAGGAGGCGATGGAAAAGTTGTGCACTGTAGCCGCAGTCGTTTGATGCTGATGTGGGCACAAATAGAGGACGGGCAGCTCCTCTTTCCCAGTATCCCTGGACCGTCTGTGCGACCTGAGGGAAGCTTCAAGTCCAGTGGCTCATCCACAGACAACATGGCCGCCGATTATTGTTGCCCACCTAGCAACAGACAAACAAGTTAACAAACAAAGTGTCTTTATTTCAGTAAAGAGCAATGAAAGCAAATTTATTATTAGGACTTGCTTACTAATGTGTTTTTTTTAATAACCTCCTGGAATAAATCTGTACAGTAAAAGGTACATTTCTTTTCCCTTTTCTCTCTCTCACACTCAGGGATACTGAGTCTGTTGTGGGTGCTAACCACAACTCCCCACACTCTGAAATGACTCTGACTCATCTGGGAAAGAAATACCTGGGACCCACAAATCAAAACAATCTCATTTACACGCAGGGAGACATTTCTTTCACACCACCGTGCTAACGGACGACTATATAACAGGTTATTAAACAAAAAAATAATTTTGCATATCTTACAGCTACAGATGAGTTAAAAGATACGATTAATTCAATTAATTCACTCAATAAAGTGAGTTGTATGACTAAAATCATCTGTTTTTCTTGATCCAGGTTCTTAGGCTCTCGAGATTCAACATTCACACAAATAGTACAGAGTTACACATCTTTCTTCATGGGATATCCGCTGGTGTATCATCAGCTATCATTCCCCTCTTAGAATTTGGATAACAATATTCCTCTCTTTAGTAGTAGAGCATCCACATTTAGACTTCCAGATGCAATGAGAAATAATTCTGCAATAATCCCAAATAAATTCTAAAATGACAGTCACAAAACTGTTACAAAAAGCTACTTAATATCCCACAAACTGAAGTAATAGTAACAGTTAGTCTAGATGACACTTCACTAAATTGTGAATATTCGTTAATTAACATACTACCTACAAATGTTAGTTGTTCTAGGTCATGTATTCTGTAATAAGGCAATTTGAAAATAGCAGGGCTTAGTCCTTTGTTGTCAATTTTCGTTGTAGCTCAGTTCCCGGGGGGAAATCATAATGATGTGGGCCTGTTACTTTGATCCTCTGCATTTCTGTGGTGAACACTCGAGGGCCTAAACTAGACTTTTCAGTAGTTTTCCACTTCTGATGGTATGATACTGTGGGTGAAGCATGCGACAAAAGTTATCCCAGCCAACGACTAAACTCATGGGTTCTTGTTAGACTAAATGACTCAAGACCCAGATATGTGCTGCAAAGAAAAAAAATCTCCCAGCAGAAAACCAAAGAGGGGAAATTCTTGGACCAAACCCGCAGTGAAATGCTTGACAGCTGCCGGGAAAGTCAACGCAATACACGACATTTTTGCACCTGAGAATTCCACAGCTGTTATTCACTCCGTGTCAGTGGGAGTGTGTACGCGATGTCAAAAAAAGCTCATCTAATGTTGAATTTCATTTGGTATTATATATAGGGTGGGCCATTTATATGGATACACCGTAATAACATGGGAATGGTTGGTGATATTAAAGTGCTGTTTGTGGCACATTAGTATATGTGAGGGGGCAAACTCCTCAACATGGGTGGTGACCATGGTGGCCATTTAGAAGTCGGCCATCTTGGATACAACTTTTGTTTTTTCAATAGGAAGAGGGCCATGTGACACATCAAACGTATTGGTAATGTCACAAGAAAAACAATGGTGTGCTTGGTTTCAACGTAACTTTATTCTTTCATGAGTTCATGAGGTTTATCTACTCTATGTTATACATACATAACTATAACATAGATATACACTCAACAGTCATAGCATTATGACCACCTGCCTAATATTGTGCTGGTCCCCTTTTGCTCCAAACGTCGAGTCATGGACTCCACTAGACCTCTGAAGGTGTGCTGTGGTATGTGACACCAAGATGTTAGCAACATATACTTTAAGTCCTGTAAATTGCAAGGTGGGGCCTCCACGGCTCAGACTTGCTCGTCCAGCACATCCCAATGATGCTTGATTTAATTGAGATCTGGGGAATTTGGAGGCCAAGTCAAAACCTTAGACTCATCGTTGTGCTCCTAAAATCATTCCTGAACTATCTTTGCTCCAGCATTATTCTGCTGAAAGAGGCCACAGTCATCAGGGAATACCATTTCCATGAAAGCGTGTACATGGTCTGTAATGGTTAAGTAGGTGGTACGTGTCAACAGAACATCTACATGGATGGTTGGACCCGAGGTTTACCAGCAACATTGCTCGTAGCAACACACTGCCTCCACCAGCTTGCCTTCTTTCCATAGTGCATCAAGTTGCCAGGTGTTTCCTCATTCAAAACTTTGATATATATGTTGCTAATTGGAAGTTTACTTTAAAGAAAAGAAAAGAAAAAAGACCGAACCAGGCTTAACTGTTAGCCCTTGCGTTTAATTGCAACCCTAGCATACAGACAAGACAATGGTAAAATAAAAATATTTCCCCATCCTACAAAAAAGACAGTTTGAAAACATTTCCACTTTGCAGAGTTCACTTAAAATCTTACACCCACAGTGCAGAAATGTTTGCAGGTATCCGTTTCAAAGACAACAGTATTTAAACTGCATTTAGTCAGTGTTTGCCTCCAGTGGAACTACTAACTGGCGCCAGACGTGGGTTGTAAGTGCATTTTGTGACACAACTGCAAAAGCTCCACAGTGTGTCTCACCATATGACTCTTTAATGATAGCTGGCAGCAAGAGCATTCTTAATTTACTTTCACCGGCTGGATTAAACCTTCCAGCTACATGTACACCTCCTTAACTTCTAAACTTGCTGTCGCCGCAAATTCTTCCACAATCACCGACACAATCCCCCGACATAATATAAGGCAGAGGCTAAACCACAATGAAGTCAGTGTTTAGGTCCTCCTGTCGGCTTGCCAGCTACCTCACCACACTAAGTTTCACATTCCACAGCAACCTTGTTGACTTCTCTCTCTCACACGCACACAGCTATTTGGAGGTACTGTAACAGCACGCACACTCAGGACCATATGTCACACCAGTAGACATGTGTATGGCTCATAACCACACATGAGCCCCCAACCTCCCAACGGGTCCACCCCCTTTTTTCCCCTCAGTGACCTGCGTTTGGGCAGCACGCCCAGATCCACTTATGGATCCTCCACTGCCTACAAAAACACATAGTTTGACTATTTGCAGACTTACAGTCAAGCATATGTACATACTTGTGCACTAGTGCATGCACTCACTGTCCTATACAGTATAGTACATACTGTAAATATATGTAAGGAGCAGCAGTAAGGAGATGGTCTTTCCATACTGTCCCTCACTGAAAGATGGCACCACTCTACACAGCAAAATCTCCAGTGTTAAATTAACACTGGAGAGTGTCTATATGGGTCCACACCTCTGAGTGTTAAATTAACACTTTTGACAGTGTTATATGTTTAAAAGTAGTCAGTTTTGAAGATTAACAATGGCTAACACTGAGCAGTGCTGATTTTCTAACACTGGAATATTTCTAACATTTTGAGTTATTTTCCAGTGTTAGAACATCAGCACTGCTCAGTGTTAGTCTTTGTTAATCTTCAAAACTGACTAGGCTACTTTTAAACATATAACGCCGTCAAAAGTGTTAATTTAACACTCAACAGTGTTGTATTTGACACTCAGAGGTGTGGACCCATATAGACACTCTCTAGTGTTAATTTAACACCGGAGATTTTGCTGTGTACCTCAAACCTTCAACAACAAAGTTATGCTTAAAGCCAACCTACATTAAACCCATTTGTTTGAAATCCAAAACACCTCATAAGTCAGGAGCGTCCTCACACAGTGGTTAGATATGCCTGTCAGAACCCCATAATTCTTACAAGGGAGGCAAGCTGACAAACACGCATACACACAAAGTGCATTGCTTACACATTTTTTGCATGGAAATACGTACTGGTTTACACTCAGACTGGATTGCTGATGCTGTGTGTATTCTCAGCACGAGAAATCGTTATTAGACTCATCCAAATCCCACTTTGACTATTCGATTATATATGAAGCAAAGCAGACACACACATACCGGTATGCTCACACAGTTTATCCCCTCCCCTCAGGTGTAACACACCCACACATGAGAGTTTGTCCTCCTCTCACAGGAAACATTTGCTTCCACGGTGCCCCGATGTGGCCTCTCCCTCTCTCTTATTTTTTTATTTTTCCTCCCCTGTCTCTCTCTCTCGTGCGCTCGCTTTACTTCCCTCCCTCTCACTCCTTCCTGCGGTTTTCCTCTCCCAGTCCTCCAGCGGAGCATACCTCTCCTGTTCTCTGTACCTCCCACTCCTTTTTCTTTTCTCCTACTTTTTCTTCTCCAGTGCATTTTTGAGCTCCCTTCTTTTATTTCTCCCCAGTTTCACGACTTGTTTTTATTCCTGTTCTGTCCTTCAAATCGAACAAGATACAATGACATGAAATGACAGTGTTAATAACTGAGAAGATAGACTGTAAAGCTTTGGATCAGGCATGGACTTCACAGTCTTGAAGTAAAAACCTTTTTCAGTGTAGGTATTCAATGATTGTTTTTTTTATGTTTTACTCTAGACCTATGCTTGTTCCACGTGTGAAAAACTAGCTGTCAGGATGAGGAGGAATCAGGTTCAACAAGGCAGCAGACAGAGAAAGAGATTTAAGCCAGTCCATCACTCCAAGAACAACGTCAGGCCTGACTTCTAAGGTTTATATATTCTTTGATCTTCCACTCAGTGTCCTTATAAGGTATTATGCAAGACCGCCGCAACAGTGAGGATGATAGGAGGCTTTGTTTTTGTGACGTGGAGGCATACAGAGACAAAAAGAAAAGAGGCCAAGGTGCCCTCGTGAGAAATGAAATTGGACACCTGTTTGAACAGCAGTGGACAAAAAAACAAAACAACTGGTTTGCATTAGGGAGAAAAAAAGGGTTTCTAAGGACATAGAAAGGTTGTTGAGAAGCATGGAGGAAGCAGCGGGGGGTTCCTCTTACCACACACTCTGTGGTGAGTTGGAGGTAAACAAGTTCTTGGAGGCAAGTTTGTTTTTCTTTTAAAGAAAGAGGACAAACACGAGTTTTTCTTTTCTCATGGAAGTCCAAGTGTTGCACAATATGTTTTTCGAGGGCCGGAGAGACTGTGCAGATCATCCAAAACACTAATGACTATATCACATTTCAAACTCCAGTCACAAAAACAAAACCACCTCCGCTGCAATCAAGCGGCTTTTTTTTCTTTTCACCGCCACGGCAGCAAAAAGGAAATTTACTGTCAGTGTTCACAACTTGAGAATGAGTTGCGCTGTTGTTTTATATGATGTCAACTCTGATTCACGGCGCGCGCTCTGTGCCAGCATTCACGAGGGTGAACTTCCCTCAGGAGAGAGAAAAACGGCAACAGTGCGGGGAGACTGAGAGCGAGTGGGCGATGAAAAATGGCAAGGAGAAAACAGAAACTGTGGGAGTCAGACATGGGCTCCCACCCTTTCCTCCTCTCACACTTTTCCCATTATTTGTCTCGGCATGTCTCGGCCTTCCCTCTCTCTCTCTCTCTTGCATCTCGGCAGCACAAAGTGATGCAACTGTACTGAGCAAGTCTGCAATAGCTACCAGTAGAGCCTGCAGTGTCTCTCATACTGACACTGGCGTCTACACCACTTATGAAGGGAGTGGTGGCGACTGTCAGGGGGAGGGGGAGCGGGGGGTGGGCGGGTGTAACTTCTGGAATCAGCGACTGTCTTTTTTTCACTTGAAACATACCACAAATCTCACATCTCTATCCGTCAATAAGCTTACTTCTGACTCTTGCTGTCTATAGGGAGACTTTTGAAAGGCATGAAGTAGCTGCTCACTTTACCAAAAAATTTGTTCCAAAAGGGCTGAGCTGCTAAGTGTCATGACAAGAAGTGCACATTGGAAAACCCAACTTTAAAAGTTGAACAGTGCTGTTTATTCAAGCTCAGATTCACTCACACAAACAATGCTTTTCCTATTAATTCCTTGAATTAAAGCCCCAGTCAGCCCAAGAGACAGATCAGAAACTCCATGGCAACTGCCAGCTGCTAGAGGAAAATATATATTCCCCAACCAGATGGTGAGGGGTTGCTAGAGGTTTCTGACTGACAATAGGTGAACTTGATCGCTAAAGGCCCAGTGACGGAGCCTTAGAGACTAGTCCAAGTTCCCCTGCCAAACACAGGTTATTACAGAAAACTGGGTATTCCCCAACAGGTTGGCGAGTGGGTGCTGGAGGATGCTGGTCATCAGTAGCTGAAAATGGTTAGAAGCCATTGAAAACAGGCATCATTTTGACTGCTTGGTTAGCGAGCGCTTGCAACATCATGGATCACAAGGAGAATTGTTGGTGTAACACCTACTTTGCAACTACTCACCAATGAATGGGGAATGCATATTTTTTCTCCAACCAACCAAAGATTTCCAGGAGAGGTCGCTGACCAGTCTGTAGGCCTATATGACTAGGTCCTAGGGTTTGTTTTTACATTCAACAACTTCAATAATCAGGGAGTCAACTTCATTGGAAGCTGCAGTGTTGCACACTTGATACTGTCTGAAATGCCACCAGCAATGATCCTCCAGTGCTTCTAGTAAACTGTTATTGCTAATACAAATTGTATTTAGAAATCTGTTCCTTAGGGTGTTTTCACACCTGCTGGTGTTTAGTCCGCTTAAATCAAACTCGGGTTTGTTTCCTCCCTCGGTGCAGTTCATTTGTGCAGGTGTGAACATGGTAATCACACTCAGGTGAGGAGCGAAAGCAAGACCCTAATTAACTCCAGAGTGGTTCATTTATGGTGTGAACGTGAGCCGACCACGATCTGAACCAACTACCAGGTGTACATTGCAAGTTTGAACTAAAAACCATCCCGTGGCCACCTTGGATTGCTTTTCTGGGATGTGCCAAAGTACAATTAAGGTACAATTAAGGTACAATTAAGGTACAATTAAGGTACAATCAGTGGTTTACTTTTGTTGCTCCCACCCCAGACACATCTGGACAAGAAGCGAGCTGAACATTTTTTCGTGGTTTGTAGTGATGCATTTAGTTTTGCTTGGAGTTCATTTTGATTTTTCTCTGCTTGAAAAGAAATCAAATCTACAAAACAAAAAAGCTACAAGGTTACTGTGGCGGGGCGGGGCTTGCGGTGCTGTGCAGGGAAGGCAGACGCACCTGCACAGCGAACGTGAATGTGCACCCAGGTCTGCTGTGGGTTTGTTACAGTTACAAATTAATCAACTTATACGGACCAGACTAAACAATCTATAGGTGTGAAAACACCCTTAGTAGTGACCTCAGCTGTCACAAGTAATAACAGTTATTAACCTGTTACAAAAACATCTTCCATGTCTACTAAATTTACAGACTTTTAACATAATTCTTCACCATATGTATTGTGTTAAAATCAACCATATGGTTGTCAGCAATGCCCTTTAAAAAAAAAACTCTGTTATATACACTAGGTAGCATAACAATGAATGAACCAAACCTGCTTTATCATACTTTCAAAGTAGATGAAAGGATGAAAGGACTTGATCTTTAAACAATATGTTTACTTTGTTTAAAGATCAAGGGAGCAGAGAGTCATTTTGTCATAGAACCAAAATTCTTAATGCACCCGAAGGAGTCGCCCCTTGCTAACCATTAGAAAGTGTGCAGGTTCAAGGCACTTTTTCACTGACGTGTACTTTTCTGACCATAAAGTACACAACATGCATCTTTTGTAGAAAGTACATAGTTTTTGCTTTTTTATATTTAAATCCCAAACAGACTCCAGTGCAGCTATGACCAAAGAGTCACATTTGCTTTAAAATAAACAAAGTGGAACAAGCTCGATCAACAGGTTCTTAAACAGCATCCAGAATGCTGAAAATCACATTTAGGGACATTAGGCAGTGAAATATGTGTGTTTATTGCAAAAATATGGGACACCTGCTATTTATCATATCTAAAAAAATTGCTGAACATTTTGGAAGATAGGCCCTGGGAGGAAAATGCTGGAGAGTTATTTAAGACTCCCCCACTTAGAGCACATGGGGTGGGCGGGCGTTAATCAGATAGGAGCTTTATAAATGGAAAGATCAGTTGAGGAAGAGCTGTAATAAAAGATAAACCCCCCTCGTTACAGTTTATCCCTTCATAACTCAAAGATGAACATAACCATGTATAGTAAACTTCATGCTGGTGGAAGTTAAGAGCATATTTGTACTACCTGAACGGTTCTTACTCCTTAGTTAAAGAGGGTCTGTTTTTCTTCTCTAATTCTTCAGTGTTAAGAATTTTGTCAAATCTAACTCTTTTCAAGAAACACTCTGAAACCACTCCTTTGTGTTTACATTAATGAAATGGGTCAAATGAATGCAAGAAAAAGGGGTGATTTGATTTCACTTTAACCATATCAAACCAAATCACTCCAGAGCTTTTCACTCCCTTTGTACACTCGTACTCCTCCCTGACCAACCAAATGGTTTATTAAACCAACAGTTCATTCTTTGCTCAACACCAAGCAGCAAGCAGACAAAGGAAGTAGCTAACTGATGAACATTTAATCAGCCAATTAGCTCTGAAAGAACCATTATTCTGAGAAGAATGAATATTGGATTTAAATGAATAAGTTAACAAACACTTCACCTCTACCTGCAGCTTAAAGAATAGCCTGTGTTGCTCAGCTTTATAAAGTAGGCCCACACTGGTATAGTACGTCTGTTTTGTGTTTTGAGATTGTTTTGCTCATTGCAAGTGTAAGAAACAGAAACTGCTCACTGTTTACTTACTTTTTACGTCTGTTTCATCAGATATCTGAAATGTGCAGCAGTTGCACTGATGCAGAGTTTAATATGTTTTGTGTATTAGTTTAGAAAAGTGAATCACTATAATAGATGGCTATGGTTTATGTATTATCTGTCCTTATGAAAAGTTTCTGTCAGCGGTAAATGTAGGGACAAATTATTGGCCTGTTGACAAAAAGCTGAGGGTTTCATCCCCATATGGTTTAAATCAGAGTATAAAATTTTCTATTCTTCCGTACGTAAACTCTGAACACAACAGAATACGCATAACCATAACACCATAGCAGTAATACAGCTTATAAAAACCACTTATAGAAAATCATATAGACAGAGCACTCATTCACACTGCATGTTAAAACATATGCATGGCCTAAAAGAATCAAAAACATTGGGGGAGATGAATGGCTTAGTTAACTCAGAACATGCTCATCACTGCCAGTAATTAAACCACATGAGGGCAAAGTGAGCATGTTTCACTTATTAAATCATTGTTTGTATCTACCTGTCTGACTCAGCCCATGCCTTATGTTGTAAAAACGAATTCATAATTATTTGTAATTAATTAGTTAGTAATTAGCACAGACACAGCGCCCCAAGCATGCACTTTATGAAAAATAGATGCTAGTCAAATTTTTTATAGCAGCAACATCTTTCCAAAAGATATGTTGATCTCACGGTGGTTTTGGTTTAATTATACTTGGTTTTGGACATGAACACAAATGCCACAAAGAGGCATTCTTGTTACACTTCACTGAAGTCCAGCTAAAGGGTCGATGCATAGCTGGCATGCTGTACTCTGTTTTTTTCCGAGTCTGCGCAGGCACAAAAACTGGCATGTGAACTTCTGCATCGATGTTCACATGCACTCTCTGATGATAAATGCTCACATTCATGGAAGCAATAAAACACCTCCAATGAGTTCACTACTCTGTTAAAGGGTGTGTCGGGCAATTCTTTTCATCGATCTAAAAATAGCATATTCTAATGTAACAGCGAATGTGTTTATTCCATCATCTGAGGCTCATCGTCGTATTTATGACCTGTCCACGTGTGCTTTGGTATTTTGGTAGCCTTTTTAATGCATTTTGGCCACTCGTCCACACATAAACTGCATTCTAAGTGACTGAAAATGGAAAAAAAAACAACCTTCTTCCAGGTGAAGATTTTCACAAAGTCCATGAACATCATGTCCACATGTAAATTTATATTCTTCTTTTTTTTTTTTTCTTTTTTTTTGATGATCAGCAATCCGGTTGTTCAGTCTGACGTCACTAGCCGTGTCTGGGTCTAAACTCCGCTGCAG
>NW_005187546.1:1555655-1586795 GCF_000239375.1 Pundamilia nyererei | reverse complement strand
TTAGGAGCTTTTTGAGATCAAATAGAAGAAAATACAAAACATTAAACATGTTAACAACACAAAAGCCATATTAAACGCAGACTACTTTAGGCCCGGAAGTAGGATTCGTCGCGTCATCACTGAACAACCGGATAGGTTATGTTGCCACTTGTTGCTTAGGAATTCTCTTGACATCAAGTGAGATCATTTTTTTAGCAGAAAATCTTTGTTACAAAAAATACCCGTGTATAAAAGTTTAAAAAACAACAACAACAACAATTCAGTCGCATTTTGACATGTAAGGGATCACACTGTCAAATACCTTTCAAATTGAACAATGAAATGGTGCAAAAACAACACAAAAAACAAGATAAAGAAAAAAGTAAAAGTATCAACAAAAAGCCTGGTTAGACAAAAAGGTT
Organism: Pundamilia nyererei; assembly: GCF_000239375.1. Taxonomy (NCBI): domain Eukaryota; kingdom Metazoa; phylum Chordata; class Actinopteri; order Cichliformes; family Cichlidae; genus Pundamilia; species Pundamilia nyererei. The sequence continues at coordinate 1,586,394 of NW_005187546.1, read as the reverse complement.
TTTAACTGAGTCCACAGAGTCGGCTAAATGTAATTACAGTGGGAGACTGTTCCAAAGTCAAGGAGCCACAGACTGAAACGCTCTGTCCCGCTTCTGTCTCGTACACGGGAACACCAGCAGATTGTGAGCCTGCGATCGAACCCTATGAGCAGCAGTCTTCGATTCAATCTGAAATTATTAACTTTTTACTTTTCATTCTCGTTATATTTTAGTTTAGTCTCTTACATCTGTCTCTTCACCTCGTTCAGAACCCCCACCCATAATGCCTTGCAACACCTCCGCTACCACCATCCCACCATTTGGCAGCAGGACAAGATCAACATAGACTTCACTGCTCCCCTCTGCCTCTCTGTAATTCCTTGCCGTCAACGGTGCAACAGAACCCCCACACCCACCCACGGGCCCTCCATCCTGACCGTTTCATCCACTGCCACCTTCAAAGAGAAAGACCACGGATGGAGAAGAGGACGAAAAAAGAGAATGGAGGATGATGGAAAAGAATGAGTTGAGGATGAAAAAACGGGAAGGGATGTGGGAAATGAAAGACAGAAAGAAAAGCGAGAAAAGTGTTTTTAACCTTGTCAGGCGAGACAGACGAGGCCAAGCACATCCCAGAAATCCGTCTCTCTTTTTCCCTTTCCCTCAGTTTTTGTTTTTTCTTTGTCCTTCTTTCCTCTTTCTTTCTCAGCCTCCCTCTTTCATTCCCTCAGCTCTGTCATCCAGACGTAAAACACACAAACACATGTGCCTCACATTCCTGCGTGCAGAGCAGATTCACCCAATTTGTTTCCACTGTGTGTGTGTGTGTGTGTGTGTGTGTGTGTGTGTGTGTGTGTGTGTGTATGTGTGTCTGTGTTTGTGAGGGAGTCTCTGCATGCGTGCTTTCGTATGCGTGTGCTCGTGTATGTGCCAAGCCAGTAAATAATAACCAATCCCAGCTGTACTGTGGACCGTTCCTCTCATTCTAGCTGAGGAAACAAAGAGGGAGGGAAAGGAAAAAGGCTCCATCAAATAGCAGAGTAATGAGCTGGAAAAAAGTCAGCTGAGAATTGAGCAGGAAGAATTAATTATGTTTTAATGCTAGCAGACATTATGAGTCCTGTAGGAGTGCCAGTCAGTATAGGAGTTGGGCCAGATGCCACCTGAGAAAAAACAGTCCATTTGTACACATTTCAATAGAGAGTCAAGGTTCGGCTACCTTTAAGGTATAGGTAAATCACTGCAACAGATTCCTTCCAGATTCCACAAAACAATCCATTACTAAGTTGGCTTCCTCACACTGTGGGAAACAAGCAGACTGACATTTTCATCCAGTTTTCTCTCTGGATTTGTGAAAAACAGTTGAATATGACAGGAACCAAATCTGAAACCAAAACAGGGGCGTTTTTTTGTGCAACCTTAGAAAAGAAGGCGGCTATATCCAAGGAGATTAGACGGGGAAGTAGACAGGACAGCCCACATGAAGAAAGGCAAGGAAGATCTTGAGGAGAGAAATAAATGTTTAGCCACAGGGTCACATCACAGACCTAGCAGTGTAAGCAGCAATGTCCAGACTTCCCTATCCCTCGCTATCACCTCCAGTTCTTCTGGGTGGATATGTTCCAGAGCCTGCCAATTATAATCTCTCCAGCACATCCTGGGACTTCCCCAGTCTTCCCTCCCATTTGGGCATTTCCAAAACTACTTCACCTAGGAGGTGACACCATTTCGTTTGGAGGAGCCTTTCACTAAGTCCAGACAATCTTCTGTCACTAGCAGCTGGAGGTCCTTTTCTTTCTGTTACTACTCACAGTGGTGATACTGTCCTACTTTTCTATGCATCTAAGGCGGAGATACTGACTTTCCTATATGGCAGGGATTACAAGCTCTTTATTGCTCTCACTGTTTCAAGATTAAAGCAAATCTGTCCGCTAATTTCATTACATTTGGCTTGCTGGTTTTTGTCTTCTGTTGCTGACATGCGAGCACACAAACCAACAAGAGGCAAAACACATCGTCACCAAACGGGACAATTACAAAAGATTATTCCAAAAAGTGTTTTCCATTCCTACATTTTATTATACACTCGTTTCAGGGTCACAGGTGTGCACTCAGGGGGCAAAACGTGTGACACAACCTGGCGACATCTGGCAACTTAAAGAATTTGCAAGGAAACAAGACCAAAAACGTCAGTTTGGCAACCAATCAGGAATTTTTTTTTCCCTACTAACGTAAGCGATTCTTGCTTCTGAAGCCAAGTCTACTGATGACACAATAACAGCAATGTTCTGTTATTCACGATTTTCTGTTTTTTTGTATGAAGAAATATCCATCAGATTAGTGCTTAATCATGAAGTAAACTTTTCAGATGGAATTATTTTCGCTCAATGGCAACAGATGATGGAACAATATCATGTAGGGAATAAGGGCTTTTCCACTCATTTATTTAGTGCATATAAATCCACACTCACCATCTCTATCTTGTTTTGTTTTTTTACTTAATTGGAGGATTTGCTCACTTCACTTCATCTTCAGTTATTTTATATGAGAATTCATACTTGAATCAAATGCAGCAAGCTACCAAGTCCCAGATTTAGAAAAGACATACTGAACTGTAACACACTACACCTAATCGAATGAGATCCACTCTTGCTGTAATCAAATTACTTTAGCTTACACTCATGTAGACATGTATTTTGTTGCAACAAGCAGTTCAAATGTGCAATCTGATTGTAGGCGCATGCATTGTGACAGCAAATCCTTCAAATCCTGAAGTTCAATTCCTGGCTTTGTTGGAGACATTTGGAGCATTTCGGTCTTGATCTTGTGAAATCAGTGCCACTTGATTTTCCCTTCAGTGGAATAACTTATTAAAAAAGTTTGGAGTGCTTTTTAAATCCCTCGTCAGACTCCTTATCTTACACAAAGGTTTTCTTCTGAAGGCACTTGCGCTTTCCAAGATGGTGTCACGCAGTTTAATAGCAAAGACCCTGGAGATCAGATGGAGTCTTTGCATCAAGCAACAAGAAGACCCTAGACATGAACATGACATAATTTCCTTAGGGATTATTAAAGCATTCTGATTCTGAATCTAGATCCTCTGGGTCTACTTTTCAATGGTTTTGAATGTGCAATAAAAGTAGTGGACCACCAAAAGAGTTCCAAAATGTTACTTTGTGTCATTAGTTTGAGTATATCACTTTTAAAAAGGGAAACTGTTTTAAAGAGTGTTGAATCTTTGCTTGTCCACATTTGTCAAATTCAGTTCAGATCAAGTCACAACAACAGTGGGCTCAAGACGTTTCATATAGTGAAGTATAACAGGGAGATAAACAATAGAGAGAAAACCCCAACAATTAAACGACTCTCTATGAGTGAATACTTGGCAACAGTGGGAAGAAAAAACTCCCTTTTAACAGGATGACACCTCCAACCTAACCTGGCTCAGGGAGGGGCAGCAATTAAGCCAACAATCTTTCATGTAGGCTTCCTAGCAGACCTAGAGATTTGTTGAGACTGACACCAACGCAAAATTTAACATCATCAAAGTAGCCACAAGAAAAAAAATAAACAGTCATCACATTGTTGTCCATCTAAGGCCACTTGAACACAGAACAAGATCCTACGCCCATCTGCGACGGCACTTGAGCCCCCTTTACAATCATAATTCCCAACCTTGAGGAGACAAGGCTGTTTTCCTCTCTTTCTCTACCTCACAACTCACTCCCTCGCTCTGCCAGGGCTTTTTCACTGAGGCCAGCATTTCGTTTGCCTCTTTCCTCCAAACACAAACCCAAAAGAAAGAAAGAGGGGTGGGAGAGGAGAAAATGAGAGAGAGAGACGGGGGGGGGTTTGAGTCGGGGTTTTCGGAATTTGGTCTATGTTTGGATTGGAAGCGAAGGCCCCAGCGCTGGGCTCTCAGGAGGATAATGGAAAAGAGGGAGAGAAGAAAGGGAGGTTTATGGCTGTGTATGTACCCTCACAGGTGGTCGGCACATACTGACGGGTCCGGGGGGGGGGGGCTTTTGTGTGTCAAAATGTGTGTGTGTGTGTGTTTACGTGGGGTTGCCGAATTGTGTCCGCCTGTTGGCACAAAAGTAACGGCATGTGTGCTCAAAGCATGTATGCTCAAAGATACATGTGTGTATCTTTGCAGATGTTGGCACAAACGCATGTGCGCTTTAGCTTGTAAGAATCAGAGAAGAGAGACGTAGAGAGGAGGTGAATAAGACATTCCTTAGATGCAGAGGAGTGGGGGGGATGCAGGGAGCCAGTGGTTAGTTAGTGGTTTGAAACTAAGAGGAGAAAAATGAACGTCTCGTCCAGGGCTAGGCCTGAAAATGCTACCGCAAACCAACCAACAAGCCAAGTGGGAGAGGAAAGGAGACCGGAGCACAGAAGAGGAGAAGGGGAAAAAAGCAAAGGATATGAAGAGAACCAGTGAGGCCTCCTCTTCCTCCTCTTCCCATATGAGGCCTGCTAACTCCTGCCTGTGCCGCAGGGGAGAAAGAAAGGGAGTGGTGCTTTTATAGCTGGACTGAACCGACTGAACCCATCATGTACAGCAGGGAAAGTATGGAGACAACAGAGGCCTGAGGCCAGCAACCACGCAGGGGGCTTCAGATGGTTTCAGGTTGAGGGCCACAGGAGGGCTGGAGGTCCAAGGAAGAGAGGGATGGAGGAGTAAGAGAGAACCCCTCCAAATCTCCCTCGAGTCCCTTTTCAGTGATACATCAACAGTTTTGGTTGTTCTTTCTTTTACCTGTTGCTTCTTTTATTCACCTTTGTCCTTCTTTTCTTTCTTTGACTATTTTTCCATCTCTTTTCCTTGTTTTCTTTCTTATTTCCTCCACCCTCATCTTCATTCTTTGGTTATTCCTGCCGCATGTCTGCTCCATTTTCATTTTCATTCCTGTTTGCCTTTATTTTTGTTCCCTTCATTTTGTAACATTTCTTTCGTCTTTCTTTTTTATCCCGTCTTTCTGGCCTTGGATTGCTTCCTTTCCCAAACTGTTTTTTTTTTTTCTTGGCTCATCACTGGACTACTCCACTTATTAAATAACTCATTCAGTCAGTCTCTTTTTTTGGCTAAATTGCTTTCTTCCTTCATTCCTTTTGTCTTTTTTTTTTTGCTGCACTTTTTTTGTATTGCACACTCCCTTTCTTATGTTTTATTCCTTTTCTTTTCTTCTGACTACCGTCCTATCACATCTGCTCCCATTGTTTTCCATTCACTGTCCATCATCTTTGTTTCCCTTGTTTTCCCTGCCATCCTTTCATTCTTGCATTGATTTCCTCCTTTTTTAGTCCACATCAGATTATTTATTTTTCACTTTATTCACTTCTTCCATTTCATCTTCTGCCATCCTTTTCCTCCCCGTGGCTCTGTTTGCCCTGAAACTTTAATTTTTGCCCATACAGTTTAGTCATTTTGTGTATTTTCTTATAATTGATTAGTGTTGTGAACTGTGATCCTTTGTTTCTTTTTTCACTAACTTTGTTTCTACTTTTTTGTACTTTCTGGTCTTTCTTCCTTATTTTATCATTCCTTCCTAACTCTTATCTCCCTATTCTATTTGTTTCTTTCTTTCTCCCTTATTTAACAATTTACTTAAAACTTGTACACACAACCCTGCAGGTGTCCATATGCATGAGCAATGTTCCCACCCTGTAGCAGACTGAGTGGGTGGAAGACAGATGCACCCAACAACAACAGGAAAGGAGTTTTCTTGGCTCAGGGTCTTTTCTAAAATCCATCCATGTGCGTCTGCCCAACCTTTGGAGAGCAGCATGATGCAACAAGCCTGCAACACACGCAGTACTGCATGACATGAAAACCACAAAATCAGCAAAAACTTTCGCCCCGACCACCATGTAACATCAGTAAGGGATTTTTGTTGGTCTTATGCACCAGTGGCCACTCCCCAAACCCTAAACCAGGATTTCAGACCCCGGAGAATTGAAGTCTAAGTGCAAGAATGAAGTTGGGAAGTGTTTTTCTGATACAAACTTATGCAGCAAAGCACAGAGGAGCTATGCTTGGTGTGAGGAGAGTGGAAGTTTTGTGTGTGCTTTGTGTCCACCTTGCCACACTTATGGGTGTGTAGAGTTGGTGTATATGGGAGTATTTGTGTCCCTAAATATGGCAGCGTAGCTGTTTTAAATTTAAGCATTTGAGTCTAGCACAAGTTGGTAGTTTGTGGACAGAAAAGGTCTTACGGTAACAACAGAGAAGAGGTGGGGGGGAAGGAGGACTGGGCACAATTGTGGATCACCACAAAAAACGACAATAACGCCACTGTTACAATGCATGAAGCTAAAAATATGTCCCTTGTCAATGCATTTTCTCAGAGTATAGGCTTTCTGCTAATTTGGTTCAACTGCTTCCAGAGTGAAGACACTACATTAGGAAATTCCAGCCAATGTCAGTGTTCAAAATACCAGTCTGGGCAATACCAACAGTAATACTTGGTAATCGTGTAAAGAGTCTTTGAGCTCTTAATCAAATAATCTTTCAACATTTAGTCAGACCACATCTGATACAGGCAAGAGAGAGACACGGGAGATGAACACAGGCCACTGACACTGCTAAATGCCATCTAATTTTTAGATATGCCAATAAAAAGTCAATAGGGTCAATGCCAATATTTGGCTGACATGTTGTTACAACCCCACTTCAAACTTCATGCCCCACCTTGAAAGCACTTTACCCCACCTTTTTATTTGGGCGTGCTCGTATGGCACAAGCACAGTGGACACAGTACAAACTGGTTACAGGATGATGGCAATAACTGTAACACAGGCCAAATGATGTGGATGGTACATCGATGTGCAATGCTAGTCCAGTTAACTGTCACTCAGAAAGCAAAAAGAATTGTGGTGAAGAAATCAAATGTAATTGATTTTATGGGTTTTGTTTTGGGGTTTGTTTGTTTTTTTCTTGATTGATATTGGATTTCTTGAATTGATCGAGAAGTAGTTCTAGTGAAGCTGAGAAATTCTTAGTGATCTGACAGCCAAACAACGTCCACCCTAATTTTGTTGTTGTTGTTTGTTGATAAACTGTTTGTTCATAAAATGACAATGTGAAACAATATTGACCACAAACCTTTTCTTGCTAGATATTCCAACAAGGACATCCAGCTGAGTGTAAGGTATATCTCCAGTCTCAGCACAACTTTGCTTTTGGAAACTATTTTTCAACCAGACATCAAGGTAAAGGGGACAGCTGATGCTTTTTCATATGTAGCAATTATTTTACAGCTCGTTGAGCCCTAAAATTGTGATGTAACTTACCAATTTGTTACTAACCAATTCATTTGCACTCTTCTTTGTAAACAAGGAAATAATGCTGTTGTTTTCCTAGCTTGGACCACTGTCCTTCACATCAGTGTTTAATGTTTAAAATTCAACAAAACAACATTTCATCAAGTCCACAGAGTTTTGGTGACTGGTTATTTCTTTAACTTTTTTTTTCTCCAAGCAAAATACATTTCAGAAGAAAATCAGAGCTCCCAGACGAAACCCCTGAGGAGCTCCTGAGATTACCAGGAGTAGGAAGATCATATGTGGCTGTAAAGATTATTGTCATTAATATTAAATTAATCGTTTTAAGAAAAAATCATAAAATGTCATTTCAAAAACTCAAAGCAATATCTTTGAAAAGGTCAGAAAAAACAATATATATCCAGATTACAGACAAAGAAAACCACAGATGCTAAAGATTTCTAGTATTCTTATTGATTAGATTCATTAAAACCCCTAAAGACAACAGATGTCAACCAAATCAAATAGACCTGTATTAATACTGTAAATGTTTGTTTTTTTAATACTTGAATCATTACATGGCTCGTATATTTATACATAGCTAGTTAAATTCTGTAAGTGCTGCCACACTTATGGCCGCCACATATTGTAAATCAATATTAGGGAAACGTCAAGGGACTCTTAGATTTCTAGATACACAGACAAAGCTGAGATTTACCTTATAACAGCCTGTTAGTGAGGCAGATCTTCTCCCTGTAGTTTGCCTGAAGATGCTTCTTCAATGGTCGTACTGTGAGCTCAGAAATTCATCAAAATCAAGCGAGTTTGTCCGACGTGTCCTGTATCATCTTCATCAAAGTTATCGGTTTTCAATGGCTGCTCTCAAAATCAAAGAAATCTGCGTTGTTGAAAAGCAAATCCTCCCCTCGGGGGATCGTTCGGAAGGTAAATTATCTATTGCTAGTGGTCAGTTTTCACATATGTATTGGAAAACCTTGTCCTGGGAATATTTTTCTTCAAAATGACTATTATGTAAAAAAAAATTTAAATGAATAGGGATTTTTTTTTTAAAAAAATTGTGTGTCACTCAAATATACGAATGCAGGATACTCTGCGGCGTAAATGTCAAATCTGGCGTAAAATCAGGCTCTCCGAGAGGCGCATCGCTCAGTTGCGACGCTGGTCAACTGAGCTTCCAGCGGCGGAGAGGAGGGAAGAAGCTGTCTGGGAGGGAGAAAGGGAGAGGGGGGCGTGGAGAGACACTGTGACAGCATGAGCGAGAGACAGAGAGGGAGAGAGTCTGACATCCGAGGGAGCATTCCTCCTCCAGCTGTTGAATATCTGGACGTTTTCATTGCAGCGCTTCTTCATTTTTATTTTGTCATACTTTCCAGATCCAAATTGTTGCTACATATCATCCATCCGTTTCATGCTGATTTAAAAGTAGGGTGTAAGTGTGCGTGATTTTCAATATTTTTGCAATTACTGGGAATTAAATCGGGAATCAAAAGCGGTAATTATGCTACAAACCTTGAATTTCTAGATGTTGATTTTAAATTAAAGCACACACACTCACGACTGGTTGTGTGAGCCTCATGTGTTTGTTCTTGTAAATAAAAGATGGACATTTATTTGTGGTCCCGTTTTAAGGCTTTGACATTTGCCTTTGTGTTATTCTTTCTTTCTTTGAGCTTGAAGTGATCACTTAGACCAGAGGGCTGAGAGGCACAGCTGCCCCCTCATTAAAATGAAATCATAATCTTCTTGGATGACCTGTACCACAAAGCAGGTCATTTGATTTTTCATATAATTCTATTACAAATGCACCAAAAGACACAAACAGCAAAGCCACTGTGGTGAGGCCCACAAGAGGCTGAAATTGAAGGTGATGCTCAGCAAACAACAATCATCCACAGCAGCCTGTATTGGCACACTTGTCACTCGAATCCATTTATTTGTTTATTTTGCTATTTAGTTGCTTTCAAAGAATATCCGTCAAATTTTAAGATCATTCTGTTGTTTCAGTATGGCTGAAAACTTCCAGGAGGCTGCGACCCGTCACCATTGCGACATTTGCATTTTGCAGCTTTGTTTTGCATTTACTTTTCATTTCTTTTTTACTTCCACTTTCACTCACAGATAAGTTTTAGATTTCATTGTTGCACCGTGCATATGCACCAGTTACCTGTGAGTAGATTTCACTGCAGCTTTTTCATGCTCAGATAGTGAGACATGCAATATTGGTCTCAAGGACTGCACTGACATTAGAGCTTTACAATATTATCCTATACTTTTTAAACACTTTTCAAATTCATAACACAATTCTCCGAAACATTTGTCTGTAGCTCAAAACCAGGAAAACCAGAGAAATTAAGGGCAGCAAAGCTGACTGCTTTGGGAACTGCAGATAAAAAAAAACATTTTTTTGATTAACTTTTATTTCTTGTATTGAAATGGCTTTTGTTTGCTAATTTTCACATGAAAATATGATGAATACTTTGACCTTCCTCCCTGAAACTAAAACTGTGCAGGCGGGCTACATGTGTGCTGAATCTGAGAACTACAAAGTGGCTGCGTGTTTTTATCACTCCTCTTTCAGGGACATAAATCTCCTAAAACAGTTATATTGTCGTGACCCGGCTCTTTTTTTTTTCTTTTTTTTTTTTGAGGAAGAAGGTCTCCACAGTCTAATTCATCACTTTATAATGTAAACACTTTAAGGATCAGAGTAAGGGCCGTGGCCTCCAGGTCTCCAGGAAAATGATGTAGAGATGAATATACAACTCTCTCATTTTTTTTCAGTCCATTCCACTGGGGTGGAGGTAGGGAGGTAGAGTGGCCAGTTGGAGTGGCCACCAACCAGTTGGAAGGTTGGTGGTCTGATCTCAGCTCCTCCCTTGTGCTGAGGAATCGTTTAAGCAACAAATTGAACCCTGACTTCCCCTGTGCATCAGTCTTATCAGAGTATATGAATGGTAAATAGCCTGTATTTGTATAGCACTTTACTAGTCCCTAAGGACCCCAAAGCACTTTACACTACATTCAGTCATCCACCCATTCACACACTGGTGATGGCAAGCTACATTGTAGCCACAGCTCCCTTCGGGCGCACTGACAGAGGCGAGGCTGCCGGTCACTGGCGCCACTGGGCCCTCTGACCACCAGTAGGCAACGGGTGAAGTGTCTTGCCCAAGGACACAACGAACAAGACTGTCCGAGCCGGGGCTCGAACCGGCAACCTTCCGATTATGAGATGAACTGCCAACTCTTTAGCCACGATCGCCCCCCAGAATTGTTTTTAATTGAGTTGTTCTGATGTTTATGAGCCTTTTCTTGTCTCCCATACGTGTTTTATGTATGAAAAGAAAATTGTTAAAACGTTCGTCAGAGCCCAGGAAGAATAGCTACTGCTACTGCAGGAGCTAATGGGGAACTTGGTAAACTAAACTAAACCATTCTCTTTGCTTTTCATACTTATTACAAGGATGATGACAGTCACTTATCAGATGCACAAACCTGTTAGACATTATTAGCAGCAGCAGCAGCAGCAGTAGTAGTGGTAGTAAATGTCAGTTTTCAAAAATGTCCTTTTTTGATAATAAAATGTTAAAAATTAAAGTATTATGACATGACTACTCCAGCGAGTTTTAGCGAACAACTTTATTAGGTGACCAACATGTTTTAGTTTGTGGCCTTCATCAGGGTCATTGCAAAACATATATTTTTTTAAAAAACAGGAAATAGAAAAAATCCAAGTGGACCAATCACACATTCATCATACTTTATTCAAAAAAATAAAGTATGGTCGTTTCTGCAATCCAATCATGTACAGTATGGACTAAGAATAAAATAAATCTGTAAACACCTTAAAAGGTTGTTCTGTCAATCTATAGCAAACCCATTTCATAAATTACACGTCTTTTATAGTTATAGTTATTCATAGATGTGAGGAGATCCTGTGTGAACATTAGCAGGGATGTTTCTGAGACCCAAGCAAAACTATACAAAAAACCTCTCACGGAGATTCAGGAAAACACTACACCCTGCAGGGTCATTTTTTCCTCACACCAGCCTTTTTAGTGTTCAAAAGCTGTGCTGAAGTGTTTCTACATGCTATTGACAACGTGATACTTACATAGTAATAACAAATAACATGTAAGCATCTAAAAATGTTCTAAAATGTCCATATTTGATATTTCTTACAGCACTTTATATTTTCTTTTTCTCCAAGGCAAAAACCAGCAGCTTAGACAAATTTGATTCATTTGGTCAGAGAATTGAAGAAGTAGCACAGAAGTGAAGTGATGAGTAGTTTTTAAAATGCAAAATACAAACTCGCTGATGTGATGCTTGTCATGTTATGTTGTCTCTCTCTGTCTTGTAGTGTGATCACCTCCAGATCTCCATGAAAAAATATTCTTTGTGATACTTTCAATCCTGATATATGAATTGCAATAAATTAATCCTGTTTAATCATATTTACAATTATCACTTTTAGTGAAATATTCACTATTTCTCTTATATTATCATGTAATGATCCTTGTAGAAGAATAAAAAATTATAAAAAAAAGAAATACTAAATGTCAGCTACTTCAAAAGTACGTTTTTTGGAAATAAAACAATAAATGAAATTTACTTTATGGACCAGATGAGGAATCTGTGTATTAGGAAGACAATGATTGTTGTCATATCTAGTTATATGAAACAAGCCTGCCCTGACAGCCCTGATAAATTCATCATTAGTACTTAATAATGATAACTGGTTTTGGTGTAACACCTTTGGATTACTTCACACATCAAAAAACTAGACAGTTTAGTTTAATTTGGACAAAAGGATGATTAAATATTATCATAATTACTAATACTGTATTATATGATATATTACACTTTGATGCGATGGCTTGCAAGATATCAGAGTAGGACCGAAGCAACTCTAGTATGCAAAGTTTTAAACAGGAAGTAGCTGTGGATGCGACATCACTGATCAGCAGTAATAAGTTATAAGTAATAAGGCTAAAATATTACTTCAGTATATTAATTCAAATACATTTGGAGAAACAGAAATTTTAAAAAGTTCAAAATAAAGACACAAATGTTTTAATGTAAAAAATAAGTATGTTAAAGCCAGATAAGCAAACTTGATATTTACAGTATTCTAGATAAAATTCTAAGAAGACGTATGAACAAATCTCACTTCCTTGCAACTCTTTACACGGAAGTGAGATTTGTGATATATTTGCCATCAGTAGCAATATCAGCTACAGATAGTAGTTATGGTTACACGCCAAAAGGATTGTTAGTGTACACTTTAAACACTGCAAACCCCAAAAAAGTAGCAGAACTTTAAAAAAATAAAACTTAAGGCAACCTATTGCCTTAATCTGCATGATTTCAGATCTGCTTTAACAGACTCGTCCTAAACGAATGAGTGAGAGTGATCACAAATGAATCGGCTAATTACAAGATGATTTTAGGACAAATCACCTCTCCAATTTCTCGTCTTCATCATAATCTTCATCAGAAAGGTGTTTACACTACTTGTAAAACAGAGGATTCTGCAAAATGTCATGATACTTTAATGTGTTTAAACATGAAAAGATGTTGGAGATTGAGCTAAAGGCAGGAAGGAGAAAAGGCAAAATATGAAAAAAAATCTGAACAAAAGGTCGGTTGGCTGTTTTTAAAGCTTGCAATTGATGCAGATGCTTTAAATGCCCCCAATAAATTCACTGCAGTAAAGTCTTTTTTAATGTTTACAATGTTTATTGTTTAATGTTTGAAAAACAAATCAGAATCTAAATCAATCCAGCTGTTGTATCAAACTAAAGACTAATATATTTAATGTTTGGGGTCAAATTGATCCCAGAATTTAAAACCTTACAAAGATCTCTGCCACGGGGTGGGGCGATCGTGGCTCAAGAGTTGGCGGTTCGTCTTGTAATCGGAAAGTTGCCGGTTCGAGCCCCGGCTCGGACAGTCTCGGTCGTTGTGTCCTTGGGCAAGACGCTTCACCCGTTGCCTACTGGTGGTGGTCAGAGGGCCCGGTGGCGCCAGTGACCGGCAGCCTCGCCTCTGTCAGTACATCTCAGGGTGGCTGTGGCTACAACGTAGCTTGCCATCACCAGTGTGTGAATGTGTGGATGACTGGATATGTAAAGTGCTTTGGGGTCCTTAGGAACTAGAAAAGCACTATATAAATACAGGCCATTTACCATTTAGATAAATTGGTACATTTTTTTAAAGTAGCAGGTACTTAATATGCAAAGTAGATGAAGCTGATCAAAAATAATAAGCTGAATGAACTGAAATGGAACAAAATGTTAGATGAACTTACGCTATTTCTTAGTTTTTTTTAAATTAATATTACATTACTTCATTTATTTAAGTAGTTTCAGCATTTGCATTTACTGTGTATTAAACTAGACCAGCTAATAATAAAAGTCTTGAGTCATGTATTCTGTTTCCAACCCAGACATTCATGTGTTAAAGTGTTCTATAGGTAGTTATATACAACAGTTATCCAGGCTTTCTGAAGGTCTGGCTGCTTTTTCACTCCTTTTCATTCCAGTCCTTAAACTTGACCATTTTCATAAGAGTGTTGTTGGTTTTTTATTATTATTTCTGAAGCAACCTAATACGGACGTATGACTTAATCCTGTCACTTCGCATATAAAGAAACTCTACAAGTAGAGCACAACAGTAAGTAGCAGACCTACAAAGCTCTGTACCCGAGGTAACCAGCAGAGACCTACAACAAGCACGTATCTACATCTGTAAAACATGGTGGACAGACTTTTGCACAACACTAAAACCATTAAACAAGATTATTTTGATTAAGCATTTCAAGAGGAAGGAAGTTACAGCTAGATCTCAGGGCTGCGTGTGATGTATTTATCGTCCCCAACAAGATGAAAACTTGCCTTTGCTGAGACACTGCTCTTAATTTCAACATGTGAGTTAAATTTTATGTTTTTATGGATATAAAGTAGGAGATCTTAAAAAACCAGATACAAGTTCTGTTATTTTATACATTTTCTTGTTAATATAGAAACCGAAGCATTCCTGCAGTCATGCTGTTTGTAAAGACTCAGTGGACGGTGATGTGTTTCCTCCTGCACATAACAGGTATTATTATTATTATTATTATTATTATTAGTATTATTATTATTATTATTATTATTATTATTAAAGATCTGTATCTATAAACTTTAGAGCTAGATATTTCACATGAAATAGGAGTGATGTTTTTAGTAAGATTGGTTTTACTGACAACATTAATGAGGATTATCTTCTGATTAGACACAGAGCATTGATATAGACTTTATTAGCAACACCTTGTTGCGCCTCTTTTTTCTTCAGAACCTTTCCTATAGATTTGAGTTACTGTTGCCTTCTGCATCTCACCTGTGGCCTCTATCATTACTATAGCATTTTCTCTCTGAGTGCTGGATAGTTTCTCATTGTCGGGCATACTTTCTCTAAGAAAGTTGTGTGCGAATATCCCAATAAACAAGCAATGTGGCACCAACAACCATCAGTAACTTAAATCACTTTTCCTCAGCAGGTTGTCTTGACCATGTGTATATGCCTAAATGCAATGAGCAGCTACCATGTGACCGGCTAATGAGATATTTGCAGTAACAATCTAAACAACTTTTAACACCTTTGCTCACCTGTGTGGTCAAAATGGTGTAGAAATCATAAATACACTGATTTAAACAAACATGTTTAATGGTAGAGCAAAACTTTGCATACCCACACACGTTATCTGACATCCAGTATTCAAATGAAGTCCTTCTCCTTCTGTTAAAGCGGTTATAGGGCTACAAAGCAGAATCTGTGCTTTAAAAGGTTCATCAGTGGATCTGCCATGCTCTGCTCAACATGCCACCTCAAACATAAGCTGGTACACTGTACACACAAATGGCTCCGAATATGTCCTGACAGAGCTCTCTGTGGATGGAGACAATGGAACATACAGCATGGCTAAAGACAATAACTTTACTCTGACAATCAAAGTTTTGAGAGAAATAGATGCAAAGTTTTACTGCTGCAAAGAAACTACAGAGAAATCACAATTCTGCTTGAACAACCAAACTGAGCTCCGTGTTTCAGGTAGAGCTGCTACCATTCATAAATTACTGCTCACTTCAGTTTATGCGCACTTATTTTATCCATCATCCTCTCAGAGCTGCAGGTAAAGGTGATTCCTGCCACAGAGGGACAGACAGTAACACTGATGTGCAGCAGCAGCTGTCCTCTGACTGAAAAGCCTGCAGCCTACATCTGGTACAAGAACAGAGAGTTTCTCTATGAGGACTGGTCTCCCTGGTACCAAGAGCTGCTCAGCAGTGAGGAAGCAGTCACATACTCCTGTGCTGTCAAAGGCTACGAGCATCTCAGAGCCCCTGAAGTCTCTGTGGGTGAGTAACGTTCCAAAAACAACCCCAAAGTGTTAAAAGCTACAAAATCCTGGCAAGCCATTAACAAAGTCTAAAGTTAAAATACTAATTTTCATCTCTTTTTGTGCAGATTCTGTAACTAAAACCTGTTTCAGTGTGACTTATACTGAAAGCAGCATGTGTTCCAAGAAGCTGAAATCAAAGGACCAGTTCTGCTCCATCACATATCCGACAGGTTTCCACATGCAAACAAACCATTCTCCCCAAAACATATCACAGGTCGTAGCAAAAAATAAAGTCTTTATTTTCTTCCAACAGATTTGCACGTTCAAATAACTCCTGTCAGGAGCTTTGTCATTCTGACCTGTAACACCAGCTGCCCTGTGGCTGATGCTCACACTGCATATAAGTGGTACTGGAACAGAAAGTTATACAATGAATGCGAGCATCAAGACATTACCATTTTGAAACCCAAAGCAGCCTTCTTCTCCTGCGCCTTAAAAAGCAATGAAGATGTGCTCTCTCGTGAATCCTGTGAGTACGTGTATGAGCCAAACATACGTACGAAACAAACAACAGGCAGGTTGAAGCAGAAGTAAAATTTCATGTGTTTAAACTCTGTTTTAGGCATCGACAATGCAAACTGCAAGGCTGTAAATTACGTCAGCAGGAGAATCTGTGCCCTGGAAGGTTCCTCTGTGAACATTGCAAGTCAATACTCGAGCCATTCCATCTCGAAGTATGGATCGTGGTATAAAGTACAGCTTGGTGGTGAGGAGGATGACTGTAAGGAGGTATTTGACGAAGCTACGGGCCGTGTGAAGCATCACGACAACATGAAAGACAACCACACACTGAGAATTAATGATGTGAAGAGGAATGACTCGGCTGAATACTCATTCAGACTTGAGAAACATATTAATCTCTGTCATTTACCTAGAGTGATGTTAGTTGTCACAGGTAAGTTTAATTGATTTAATACAGAATCACCTGCAGTGTTTAGTGAAGTGCATGTTTTTATATCATATTGATGGTCCACAAAATGTGTTTCATACAGGATTTGATTTAAAGAAACATAACAGCAAATTACCTGATATCATTATCATTATTCTTTCAGATGTGAAGCTAAAATTTGAAAGCAATCATTTTGGATGTTCAGAATTTGTACCATAACATTTTTATGCTAATTGGAGACAGTCAAGCAGAAGGCCCGTGTTCATTTGAGATACAACCACCCTTACAGTTAGGTCCATATATATTTGGACACTGACACAAGTTTTTTTTATTTTTGGTTTTTTTACCCCTTTACTGAAACATATTCCAATTATAGTTACATCATGGACATGGGCGTAGTGTGTAGACCCTCAGCTTTCATTTGAGGGTTTCTACAATCAAACTGGATGAAAGGTTTAGGAGTTTCAGCTCCTTATCATGGGCCACCCTCTTTTTTTAAAGAGACTAAAAGTAATTGGACATTTGACTCATCATCTGGTGACGTCTACAAGTTCAAGCTGTCATTGCCTGCAAAGGGTTTTCAACCAAGTATTAGAAATAAACATTTTATTTTCAGTTATTTAATTTGTTCAGTTACTGAAATGCCCCTAAAGTGAAGGGATTGTGTTAAAAATGCATTGTTCCACCCACTGAATTAAAGCTGAAGGTCTTCATTTCAACTGTATCTGATTTGTTTCATTTAAATTTCGTTGTGGTAATGTACAGAACCAAAAATAGGGAAAAAATGGTCTCGTTCAAATATTTATGGACCTAACTGTATATCAGATATAATTGATAATCACACGTCACTTTTGTCAAAAGGCACAAAAACTCTTCTGTTTTTGTTTTTTTTTGTTTTGTTTTCTATCCAATCGAACTATCTTTGAGGTGTGAAAGTGAGCGTGAGTCCTTCTGCAGTGGTGACAGAGGGTCAGAGAGTCACACTGACCTGCAGCACCAGCTGTCCTCTGACTGACAACACAAACTACATTTGGTACTTCGACAGTCGACCAGTCGGCCACCAAACTAAACATATGATCCTGGACCCAGTCAGCAAGGAGAATGAAGGGAACTATTCCTGTGCTGTGAATAGCCCTCAGAACATTAGCTCAACTGAGAAGGCTCTCACTGTCAAAGGTAAGAAGGACATAATGTTAAAGATCCTGCTCACTTTCTGACTCCCTTTACATTTGGTGAATGGAGAAATGCAGGCTAAGTGATAGCAGCAGGCAGAAACTTCAACTTTTTTCTGGACCAAACCAACAAAATAGCAGTCTGGCCGTTAATTTTATATTGTTCTGTAATATTTTACTACAATGTTTACTTACATCTTACATCAATCTCTACAGCTCTAGAGAAAACCGTAGCAAGGCTGAACGTATTGAAAATGACTCTTTTATCGCTGATCCCTGCAGTTGTATTTCTACTCTACATGAAAACAAGGTAAACTACTTCACTTCAGATTTTGTGTCATATCTTCTGACTGTCTTCAAAACTCTTTTCTTTCATATAAGAAAAGTTTGAGTTTGATATATTACAAATGTAGGAAGAAGAAAACTGTGACTGCCACTGCTGAGAAAAGTGACAGGGAACAACCTGGACAGGTAATGAGATATGTCAAACTCTGAAATTACTGTTTATGAAAGTGTGCCCACAGTCATCTGCATGTCCTCCTTTCAGACGGACCAGCTGTATGAGAGTGTTGAACTGAACCCTGCTGCACAGTGAAAACCAGCAGAGAAGCAAGAAGACACTGTGCAACATCTGGTTGGGTAGCTTGTAGACTTCCTCTTCCTCTCGTGTGCAGAGTATAATCTGAATACAATTGATCTTATTCATTTAGATTCATGCTGGCAAAATATGATCCTGCATGTGCAAAGAGACAAACAGCCCTGCAAACTTAGAGTATGTCAAACTTGAGGCCTGTACTCCAAAGCAGGATTTCTTCTTATCCAGGCCATCTTTAGCTTTGACCCTTGCTTTTTTGTACCAGTTTTCACTTTTTATTGGGGTACATTACCATGGTAACTTAGAAACCTGTAGGTATCAAATCACAATAGCATCGCCATTCCTAAAAGATCCCTGGTACCCCTGGGCAGTTTTTCAACAGTGTCTAATATCTTTGTGTTTCCCCAGTGAGCTCCAGTAACAAATATAGTTTCTTGGCCAGAGCATTATTTGTTACTTTTTCCTGTCGACTCCAAATAAGTTTACAACTATTTTACTGTTCTATAAGCATGGATATGCGATCCCAATAAGGAACACCTATTTGTACTTCCTGATATATCAAATTTGCAAGTAGACTAATCCTACATTTGAATAGTTTTATAGTCATTCTTTACGTGCTCTCAGACAGTTAAGCACCACTGTTGCTGCAGCTGATTGAATAAATACTAAAATAAATAATAACAATTTATTTATAACAATTTAATTAAATACGTGATAATAATTCATCCAGTTCCCTCGTTTCTTAATAACAGAGCTGTGATACTGACAATCTGTATCTGGCTTCAAATGAGCTAAACTGTATTAATATAGCTGTAGTGCTCTGCAAAAGCTGTGTTACTTTGAGTCTGTAATTTGTATTTAACCTCTTCGTATTTTTCCCATAATGTATTTTTTAATGTTGTTGTATGAAATCAGCTGTTCTGCTGTTAGTACACTTAATCCATAATCTTTATTGGTGAAATGCTGCCAGCACCACCCCTTTCATGTGAACACACACATGTTAACCTTAACATGTGTAACATATGTTGAGCTTGTTTTGTATTTAAGAGCCCCGTAGGTCACAGAAATGACAGATAACTTTATCATCTTCCTGCTTTATATCATGCAGTGGTGGTGGTGAATTCAGTGTAACTAGCTTTTCCTGTGATGCCAACTTTCACACATTAGTGATGCTGTTAGAAAATAAATAGCCATTTTTGCATGTTGTGATTAAATCCTTTTCAGGTTTCATTTTTCATGTTTTAATTGCCATGTTTATCATTTTTAGTTTATTAACCTTGTTTGTTTTGACTTGAGTTTGACCATCTTTAATTAGGACTGTTTCCCAGCCTCTGTATGGCTTCTGTATGGCATCTTAACTTGGCTGTTTTTAAAGGATTTTTGTGCAAATAATAAAAATCAAAAAGTTCTTTTTATTATTTATGGAGATTTTCTTACTAGACTTTGGATGCAGGTTTTAATGACAGCTTTCTTGCCTTCTCTTAGAGGACAAATCTTAATTTACAATTCACTACTCATGGCAAAACGCACAATCCGATAGCAGATACGCCCCGAACTGCAACGAAAATCATGACGATGATGATGATGTGATGAGATGAGAAATACTTTATGACGACATGATCTCCCCTTCAGTGTAACGTTAAAACAAAGTTCTCAGTAGAATGCCTTTTAAAGTGCTGTGATGATATGTGGAATCAAACACAGCAAAAACTGGAGAGTTAAAATGTGCTGGAGTAAATGTCTCAGAGTTGATTTTAACCCTCAAAGTGTGATTTAAACACTTTCTGGTTTAAATTGTACTCTGTGTTGGAGTTATTTGACAAAATGTATTCCATCAGTGTTGATTTAACTCTTAAAAGAGAAAATTCTAAATACTGTAACTCTGCACAGAGGTTGGTTAAAAATGTTAACTCTGTCATTAGTTAACTTAATAGCTTTAATTCTGTATAGTTCATTTTGAACTGAAGTTAAGCCCAGCCCTCCCAGACACCCCCAGTGCGGGCAGAACAGTACTGTAGAACTACAGGGTAAGCAGAATTATGTCAGACTTACTAAGATAGTTAGAAACTTGTGCTATAAAATGTATTTTGTGCATTTTAACAATTTAAACGAAGAAAACATGCTAGCTTTTGGCGCTAGCAATAAAGAGTTAATGCAAACTGTTAATAGCCTCTAACTATATCAGTATTACAGATCACATTCAAGCTGTTAGTGATGGAAAAAACCCAAAGTAAACTGCTCAGGCTGGCATTAATGCCCCTCTATTGTTTGATTTTTTTGTGGAATTTCTGACATGTAGTTTAACATCAAAAGAACTACAGAAAAAGTCTTCAAACATGCACTGTTTTATATAGTGCGTGACTGACTCGGGGTAGGTTTTATTTTGTCCTCTTAAAATTTCAGTCTTGCATTTTTCAGAAAAATGTTGGTCCAGGTTAAGTATAATCAACAACTAAAGTATGTGAAGCTAAATAATGATGAAGGACACGACTTTCTGCAATTTAATGTAAAAGCTGTGTAGGTTATTGCTACTTTATCTTGGATAAAGAATATGTTCACAATAATATTTTAATACATATTGTAGGAGCTTCTTACATTGATGTAGATTCAGATTTGTGTTTTTAGCAAAAGTGTTGTTCGTATTAACAAATTGTTAAGCACCATATACAACAAGACACAAGTAAGAAGCAGTGCTAACACCAGAAGCACAATGAGTTTCTTTGTACCATTTTTTACAGTCATCGAGAGATTTTGCCTGCTACCTGGTGCAAACATTACTTACAAGGATGCAACAAGGACAGAGGTTGATGCAGTGACCTTGTTGGACAAGGCAACGTGCTGTTAACAGTGTTCTCCGATGATGGTGAGGCTACACACTAAAAAGTATAATCGAGCACTTTACATTCAATTGAACAAATTATTTGATGTTTTCTTTTTCTTTAGTATTTTCGCACCTGTCTTCTGCTTCTGAGTTGTCTGACTCCAACTCAAGCTTCAGCTCATGTGCCTCAACTATAATCTTAGATGAGGTCTCATGCAAGAGACAAAGAATTAACAACACTGCTACAGTAAACAGGCTGCTACAAAGCTTCACACTTGTGCTTTGTTTTTTTCCTCTCAAGTTTCTAGAAAGATTCCTTATTGCCAGGTTTTTCTCAATGTTCATTTTTCTCTTTTTTGTTTGTTTTTCATTTTTAAGAGTTAATTGAAACTGTCTTAAGAAGCAAGTCTGGTGGTGACAAAGTAATACAGGAATACCAAGCAACAAACACCATGAAGGACGCCACAAGATGACAAATGGTTAACATACTTGTGGCTCACATGATTGATAATCATGGGTATGTATTCAGTGTATGTTGTGTTCTTTATACTTGTGCCAAATAAATGCATACTAATTGTCTAAATTTAAAAAAACTGAAAATCTCCACTCGGGCACCTTCCCCCAAAAGCAATCAGAGAGGAGCATGCTTTGGGCATTGTGATGCCGATCCCCTCGCTCAAGGATCCATATGCAGACAAAGCCTATGTAAAAGTCAATATTTATACAACACAAAATTATTTAATGATGGACATAAAAATTATCTGATATTTTGTTATGAGCTAAATCTGACAAAATATGTTGTGTTTTCACTTATCCAGGAGCAGCAAGGGGTGCAGGATACATTTCTTGGCGTATGAAAACTGTCCAAAGACAGATTCGGCGTGGATCTCCAACACCACCTAATAGGTTGACAGACAGTTCTTCGGGTGGCCCAAATCTCCAAAGGACTGTGAATGTTATACACCAGCTTGATGGGGATGCTTGCAAGGAGGCCATGTCTTTGCTCAAACAACTCTGTGATTTTACAGATGATGAAGGAGACCTTTCAGCACCGTCAGAGGCTTGTTAATGATCCAAGCAGAAGCTTCCTACATACAAAAGGACTGGTAAGTTAGAATTCATTTTTTGAAATGGTTTGGAATTTGGAGCTAGCAGTTGTTTCAAATACAATTTTCTTTCTTAAAGGTGGAGCAAGACTTCACTCTCCTGTTCGATGACGACCCATCCTCCAGGTTGCTTCAGAAATGGAAGACATTCTTCAGGCCAAATGCCATAAAAGAGGCTAAGAAGCTCACTTCAACACCAGAGTTGCTTCGCTTGATGCAGTCAGCAGAAGGTCATCCAGAAAATCATCAAGATGATTCTACAAGTGAGTTGTATTTTTATATATATATATATATATTAAGGGTTAAAGCTGCATTCAGGGGCACATATTCATTTGTTTCTGTGTTTTTTAACATTTAAATTCATACAATTAAGACAAATTAAATATTTGCCCACTTTTTCTAGTTTTGCTATTAGAATATAATATAAAGTCAAACAAAGCATTGTCTGTTTTGTTCGTATGTTCATTCTGAACTAATAATCCTATAGATTTTTCTTCTTCTTGTGTATCTCTAAAAATTGATATACTTTTGATAACTTTCAACAATAGATAGAAGACAGAAGGTTAAAAATTGTATCTCAGCAGAGTCACTTATTCAGTCTCTAAAGTGTTATTTTAACTCTGTTTTGAGAGTTAAAACATGAAGTCTGGCAAGTGTTAAATATTTTAACTATTTTAAAAATGTGGATTTAATTCTAAAGAGTGTGGACTATGTAAACCCTGAAAAAGTGTTGAAAATTATTCTATGGGAGTTAATTTAACACTGGTCTTTGTGCTTTGAAGAGATGAAATATTTAAGATTTCCTAATCTTAAATGTGTGTGATAACAGTCTCGTCTTCTGTTGGAAGATATACACATATACATATATTAGACATTTTATTGTGCACCTCAAATGACAGCTGATGAAGATTTACTGGCAATATTTATATTTACAGAAGCAAATACTCTGTTTAACATATTTTGTGTATGTACATAGTTAAGATGTTTCAATTCAGGGCAAACTGTATACCTCTGTATATAGTACACTGAGTCTTTGATTGACTGATAGATTGATTATTCAATATTAATCTCTACATTTATGGGCGTTACACTACACATGTAGCCTTTGGTCAAGACCAGGATACGGTGGTGACATTCTTCTTGCCTTCATTAAATCTATTATTGATATTTAAAACAATTTTATATTTAATATATATTCACCTTCATATTCTATTATTGGCATACCAGTGACGTAACGAGGCCTTGTCGGTCACGTGGTTTTGACGTGTCGGACTTTGCTCGATACATTTTGCTACAAGCAGCTACTCTTTTCTTGGATCTGTAGCCGCTCGTGTTGCTTGTTTCGTCCAAACAGCGCACAAAATATCATGGAAGGCAGGGGTTACGGCTCTGGTAAATATAATCTGTTTAGCTTTTGTTTCACATTTGGCTATAGATATTGATAGTTACCCAGTTAGCCACATGCTTTGTTCCCCTGAAACATGACCAGTTTGTTAGCCGTTAGCTAAGCTAATGCCGTTTAAAAAAAAACAACCAAAAAAAAACTCCCCAGCATAAGAGCCAGCCTTTAGCCGGTTACAGCCTGAAACAAATACCTAGCTAAACAGTAGTCGTGTTGTATTTTCTTACCAGTTATTACAAAATCTGACAAGTACCAGTAGGTTTGTTTTAGCGAAAATTAAAAAAAAAATCGTCAGCGTTATGCTAGGCCCATCGGCCACGATTAATGAAACACTGCTAGCTACGCGGCCCATCTCGCTGTCGGGCAGATTGTTTGCTAGCGATGCTAACGCAGACGACTTTATGGGCCTTGGGCGGTTTGTCACTTGCTCTGCCAAAGTTCGTTAGCTTATTCTTTTAAAATGGAGTCAATGTCGGAATAGTTTAAAGGCTAGCTGATAAAATGGCCGCCTCTGAGAAGATGCCTCTAAGTCTTTGGATTTAATTGCTGTTCCTTTCTGAACTGCACAACTCTATTAAGACAGAAAGCTTGCAAATCAATTGTCAAATTGTTATAGTTATAGCAGTGGATTCCACCTTCCTATGCTTTTGAACGATTTGCGCTATTGAACAGCTCCTTGTAATAAATCCGCACATGCTTGTGGACCTGTTAGTATAAAATTCCCAGTGCGTTTGTGTTATCAGTCCATATTCTCTCCTTTTGTAGGTTACTCCAGTTGGGGAGGTGGCGGTTCTGGAAGCAGAGGTAAGTTGGTACACTCAGCCCTGAATTACTGCTATTCATGAAGCAAGTAAGTAGTGCATGTTTATTCTGTTTAATTAATTTGTTTCCTCACAGGGAGTGTGTTATTCTTTTTGCCCCACCCCCTTTACTAGGTTCTGGTGGTTTCGATATGCACGGGGGAGGTTATAAGGATTCCATGTCTGGACTCGGAGGCTATGGAGGTGGCAGCAGCCACATGAAAAGAGGGCTCTCGGGAGCATCTCTGCTCTCATCGACGGGCACCCATGCAGATGCAGTCATTGCTAAGATTAACCAGCGCTTGGACATGCTCACTCAGTTGGAGGGGGGGTTTAAAGGGGGTCGGAGTGACAGGTAACAGTACTTTCCTTTTTATGCTTCATACCATCTTTCTTAGTAGGGTATCATTCCCACACATCCATGCACCTGAATGTGTGCCAAATTTGCATAACAAATTTGGCCCTCTGGTTGCTTGAGTGCATCGTCTCTTAGTGTCACGTCATGTCTGGCTGATGTCAAGTTACCACTTTGTTCTACAGTTGTCTCAGTAAATGCTTAGGCCTTCTAATAGCCGTTCTAATTTTAAAATCCAGCATTAGGACCAATTCACACCTGGCTGCCCTCCTAGCTTGCGATTCTCCACTGATTCTGAAGAACAGTTATTCACAGTGGTTGGGGGTAAAACAAACAAAGGTATACCACTGTTTGCAGAGACTTGGAGAGTTGATATCCTTTGGAAATTGTTGAGGTTGCACCAGTAAATTGTGCTGTTTTAGTCTTTGTTACGGCATTACTGTTGCACTCAATCCTTGTTGGAAACAAGTTGCCTCAATTCCCGCTTGATGAGAAGATCGTATCGTCCAGGCTGCATTTGAATGCCTCAGCATCTGAGGATGCATTGTTTGCTCCCATTTGCTCTGCTGCAGTATCCCTCATTTATTGAGAAGAAAATGATGATGTGATCCTTTAAACCAAAGACATTGTGAAATGCATGGTCCCCTGTTGGAGGTGCAGTTACAGACCAGCTTTTCCATTTGTTACAAACTGACATTGTTGCATATAAAGCCAATCCATCTTTATTTAAAACTCTGAGCATTGCTTTTGTCCCGGCTTTGTGTTTGTGTTTACACACGTTGTTTCTCTCATCCTCTGTGTGACCTAACCCTGTCTTCTGGCTTTAGGTTACTGAAGAGAGATGGGTTTACAGGTGCCCTGATAATGCCTTGTTAAGCTGAAATGTTTATTGAAGGATGCTCAATGTATTTACAGAAACACAATCTCCCCTTGAAAAATGCCCAGTATATATGTTTTGTTTTTTTTGTATATAAACCCCTTTTCATCAGTATTTATTGTAATTGAGTCAGTTCCCAGGACACTTTACTTCTTGTGGATTCTGATGGACCATGTTCATGTCTGTTCAGGGTTTTACAGCCCATCCTTTAAAAAGGAGGGAGGCTTAAAAAATTAACTGCATTTCCCTAATCTGCAGTAGACTTGAGATTTTAAAAACAAAAGGAATAACTTTTCAATGTACCACAAGCACAGTGTTTAAGTTGTTGTGGATCATTAATTTTTGATCTAATTTGTTTTCTGAAATGAAGCTGGGAGTGACAAGAAAACATGGAGAAAGCGAGACCACAGAGGAGAAGGAATAGCAGGTGGAGAAATCCAAACCTGGCTGCCCCTCTGCCTCCCTTGCTCTCTGCTCTTCTCTACCAACCCTCTTCCTCCCTCCTGCAGGTTTGACCAGTACGAGTCATTCGACTCGCGCTCCTCCGCTTTTGCCTCCTCCCGAGATCTCTACAGATCTGGCGGCGGTAGCTATGGTTTTGGTGATGGCCGGGAGGACAGCATGCTGTTGAGTCAGCGAGGAGGCCAGGGCTTCGGAGGGGGACTTGGGCTAGGAGGAGGAGGAGGCTTTGACAGCCCCTCCTCTTCCTATGGAGTCGCTAAAATGCGACAGAATATGAGGGAGTCCTTCACCAGTCCCCAAGGAGGAGGTTCTGGAGGTGGAGGATGGGCTGGAGCAGGCCGACGTTCCCCCAGAAGGGGTGGAAGCGCCGGGGGTCGAGGAGCTACTGGAGGGTTTGGAAACCGCAGGTCAGACCCCACTCCATTAAGCGGAGGTTTGCGGGGAAGTGGTAGCGGTGGCCAGTCCCACCGTGGCCACTCTCCAGGAGGTGGTAGAGGAAAGCTCCCTTCCCTCCTGTCCAACCGCATGTACCCTGAGAGTGGGGGCTTCCAGGGTTCTACTCAAGGGCCTCACGACTTTCCTGGGAGGCATTTTGGAGGGGGCCCACGGGCTGGCCGGCAGCGAGGCCGCAAGAGACCCCTTAACAAAGTAAGTACCTCCAGCCAAATAAGACCTCCTCAGATACCTGGAAAAAGTTAAGCCCTTTCTAATTCCCTCCTTTTGTATTCTCAGTCAACTGGCAAGTCTTGCTAAACTGCCTGTGCCTGCTATTTGCTACCTAAAGCAGTTTGTCACAGATAGTGCCCAACACATATAGTTTCTTCTAGTTCCAGAAGAAAGTAACTGCCCTGCATCCACAGTAACGACAAATCCCACTTCTCCCCACACAATTCATTGCCCTGATAACTGTCTGGATGTTGATTTTTTGTTTTGTTTTGTTTTTTTTGCATTAAGTAGCTTAGATAGATTTTTCCCTTTTCTTTCCTTTGCCCCAATTCTGGCTTGTCTTAAGATGAGGCTAACACTATTGATGTGGAAATGCCACGAGGAGAATATGAACATTGCCAAACATTAAGTCTAGCATCTATTAGTGTTTAATTCTAAGTTGAAGGTGTGTTGTCCAGGTTTGTATTTATTTTTATTATCACTAAATGCATTTGTGTGCAAACTGATTTCTGTGTACTGTAGCAGGTGAAGCCACAGCGGGATATTCAGAAGAAAAGAAAGCAGACCCCGACATCAGGTGATGAGCCAGAGTCGAAGATGAACAAGACGGACAGTGCCGAGTCAGAGGCTACGCAAGGTACTGTTTTTGTCGACTGTGTGCTATTCTCAAAAGACCTCATTACTTGGCAGATATTTTGGTGTCTTTCTTGGTCTTATGTGTGTGCTCCGTGTTCTTAGAGCAACCAGAGAAAAACGGCGATGGTGGTGAGCCAAAGACAACAGCTGCTGCGGTTAGTGTCAACAGTGGCATTTTAAAGGTTTATTGTATTACTTTAGGATCTAATTAACTTGTCCCAGGAAATTGCTTTAAGCAACCGGTGTACAGTTTCAGATGGAAATAATAATTTAAATGTAAATGAGAATGAGGTTTTACAAAACAGACAAAAAGGCTAAATGCGATGTTCTTTTTTTCCTTCATGATCAAACAATGTCACAGATTTGAGTTGAATATGTGTTGCAAATATTTATGACAGCATGACTACATCCAGCAATGCACATCTGTTAAGTTCAGATGATGGAGCTATTTTTGACTTTTTTTTATTTATTTTTTTATTTCTTTGAGTAATGAATATTTTTCTTTGCAGGAGACAAAACCTGCTGAAGAAGGTGATAAAGGTAAGCTTAACTCCAGTGACTCCTCACTGATATTCTTTTTTTTATTTTTTTTATTTTTATTTTTTTTATTATTATTATTATTATTTTGAGTTAACTGAATATTGTGGAAACCCAGCATTAGTTTTTGGGTTTTTTCTTTGCGTATAGAGGTTTCTCCAGATTCTCTGAATCTTTTGATATTGTGTTTCATTATTTCTTTAATTATTTCTATACAGTTAAATAATTTATTTACAATTTACACTGTCTCTGTTTTTGTTTGTTTTGGGGTTGTTTTTTTTTTTTTTTTTTTGATTGGGGTTGTTCATATACGTGTCTTCTGCACTTTTGCTCCTGATTAGCTGCATCCAAACTGGAAGAGAAGAAAAAGCCACAGGGCAAACAGACACCGGCCCAGGGTCAGGACAGACACCCAAAAATGAGGAAGAGACGAGGATTCCTGGAAAGGTGAATTTACAAACTCCTAGAAAGTTCTTTCAACTCTTATTTGCTGTTTTTGTTTTCAATCTCACCTGTGGCTCTTTCTGATGGGCTTTTTTCACTAAGACTTTAAATATTTTTCCAGGGTGATGTTTGCATGTTCTGTGTGCAAGTTCCGTTCGTTCTACAAGGAAGAAATGGAGGCTCATCTTGAGAGTCGCTTCCACAAGGATCACTTTAAGTTCCTTTCCAGCCAGTTGTCCAAGCCCACTACAGACTTTTTGCAGGTAACTCAAATTTATTGGAAGTTGTATTTATGATTAATGAAGAACCGAAACTGAAGAAACTTGCCAATCATAGGCTTTTAGAAATGTTACATTTCTGAGCCAAATTTCAGTGAAGTGCTTGTTGTAAATATACTAAAACAATTTGGAGTGTGGTTAAATGGAAAAACACTTCTGGTTGAATCTGCTGAAATATTTATGCAGTGATCTTCCAGAGCCGACGCGTGATTTATACATGTATGCAAGAGTAAAGATATTGGGCGAGGTAAACGTTTCATGAACTGTAAACTGAAAAAAACCCTTTCGTTTGTAGGAGTATTTGCAGAATAAGTTTAAGAAGACAGAGGAGAGGGTGAGCCAGCTGGAGAACCACAGTGCTGCAATCTGCCAGGTGTACAAAGAGCAGGACCTCACCAGGGGTAAGCAGAAATTCCTGTTGTGTGTTGAACTGAAGATGCGCATAGATTGCTCACTACAGATATTTCTCTCACGCTTGTACAGAGCTTGGAATGGAGCACTTTATGAGGAAGGTGGAAGCTGCTCACTGTGCAGCATGTGACCTTTTCATTCCCATGCAGCCCCACCTGATACAGAAACACATCAAGTCTCCTGACCACAACTACAACCGCAAGGTACAGCAGGTCTTCTGCAAATGGACTGCCCCACAAGCCTATATGTTTAAAAGGACAATACTACATTCAAATCAGTGCCCTTTTATTTTTATCGCCGTCCTTCAAGTATCATCGTTATTATTTTGGTGTGGCTTGTCTGGTTCTGGAGATATCGGCGGTATAAATGGATCTAAATAGCACGCAGTGCATCCAGAAATAATAATTTCAGCATCATTGAGAAAGTCCACATATGTTGTTGTGACCAGTTTCATGTAGTAACTGTTTTCTTCCAACTACACCGTCCTGTCATTCTGCAGAATGTTTCATTTAATTGGCAGATGTAGACAGTAGAAGAAAATGATTTGTATATGAAGCTGCTTACACAGCAATGTTTGTAGGATGCGTGAAACTGAGTCCTGATTTCTGTAGAGACATTGCTGCTGACCTTTTCACTGAAGCACTGAAGGCCAGAGGTTGGCTAATATTGATTCTGCCTTATCAGAAAACATTTACAACTTCAGACTGTCAGACGATGGGGTAACAGTTTGTCCCATCCACTCCGTTTGTGCAGTGCCTTATTTTTTTTAATTTTTTTTTTTAAATGCAGTAACTCTGCAAAGTCCTGCACTAATGTTACAAATGGTGCCACAGAGCTGAGGCTATTGTTTACGATGTTTTGTTCTGACATGGAAATGTTGTTTATTTGAAGGGTATGATGGAGCAGTCCAAGCGGGCCAGTCTGTCGGTTGCTCGAAGCATCCTTAACCACAAACTCATTGGCAAGAAGCTGGAGAGCTACCTCAAGGTATGCACAGAGTCCTGTGTGGGCTTGCATCAGAAATAAATGTGACTATAAATATGCACCAACTACTTATATGTATATATTTATTTATTTATTTGTAAACACAAAGAACAAAAGACCAGTCGTGTCAGTAAATGCACTGTTAAGAAAAAAGGGAACTATACTTGGAAAAAATCTGATTAATAACATAACACTTTGGAGGTTTGCATCAGCTGTATGGGTTGTAGCGTGCAGAAACTGTCTGATGCAAACATGCATAACTGACCATGAGTGCAGTGGGTCAAAATGTCATTATTTTTCTCAATTCTTTTATTTCGTCAGGGTGAGAACCCGTTCACTGGTAACCAAGATGAACAGGATCCAGAAGACAGCATGGCAATGGACGTATCGGAGTTGGAGGTCACAGGCGAAGCGGCAGAGAGCCAGGCGGAAGGAGAACCTGCCAAAGATGAGCCTGCTCCCGAGGGGGAGATTAGCAAAGAGGTGGTCGAAGGAGAATCAGGAGAGACTGCTGAAGCAGCAGCAGCAGCATCAGAAGCAGCAGCAGCATCAGAAGCAGCAGCAGCATCAGAAGCAGCAGCAGCATCAGAAG
>NW_005187546.1:1516918-1555635 GCF_000239375.1 Pundamilia nyererei | reverse complement strand
AGCAGCAGCAGCATCAGAAGCAGCAGCAGCATCAGAAGCAGCAGCAGCATCAGAAGCAGCAGCAGCATCAGAAGAAGCAGCAGCATCAGAAGAAGCAGCAGCATCAGAAGAAGCAGCAGCATCAGAAGAAGCAGCAGTAGCAGCAGCAGGCACAGAAGAGGAGGAGGAAAAGATGGAGGAGGAGCAAAAGATGGAGGAGGAGCAGGGGAACCAGAATGAGGAGAACCAGGATGAAGAGGAAGGTTTTGAAATTGGGGAGGAAGAGGATGAGGGATATGTGGTTCACGATGAGATTGGTGAAGAGGGATTACACGGTGACTTGGGAGATGAAGGATTGGAGGCAGCAGTGCACGAAGAGGAAGATGCCAATGATCATGAATGATTTCTGCTCTGTGTGAGAGAGAGTGAGAGAGTAACCTTTCCATCTGAACATCTGTTTGGACCAGTCTATGACCTGTACTGTCCAGTTTGACTGCCACATGTATTGTGGATTACATATACCTGCTCCCGTCATGTTTCACTGTCAGTCTGAGCTTGTTGTTTGAGTTTGATAAAAAGCAGTTGCACATTTTGTCTACTGCTCTTCTTCTTCACTTTCTTGCAGAGATTTACATGAAAGCAAATGTCAAAACTAGTAACTCTTGTCTTCTGCATGCATACAAAGTTAGGGGTAGACTTCTTTTTAAATATGAGAGTAGACCGGACGTGTGGTTTACCCTTCCTCAGTCTCAATGCTGAACTGATCTGTTCCCAGGAATAGCTTTGTACTCGGTGCAGACATGAGAGGCATTGTTGGACTTTTCATTTCAACATTGGCAAGAAGACACATGAGCATATTTATGAAAACGTCAAAGTAATTTTTTTTGTTGTTGTTGTTGTGCCTTTTTGTTAAAATGTAAGTTGTTTAGAATTAAGAAATTGCGGCTATTGTAACATTGAGATATATTGTGTACTTTTTTTGGGGGGGGGGGTCCAGAGTTTACACATTGTTATGGCTTTCAGGCCTTTCCCAGTATTGATGAATGACTGTTTTCCAAGCTTTTGGATAAATCTATTAGGAGGAGGGCTTTTTAACTCTGCAGGTGGGGCTGCCTGAGATGATTGAGGGGACTGTTTGTAGGATAAGCGTGCAACATTTTGAATATCATTCTGAATATTTTCAGTCATTTTAGTTTCATCTCGGTCTGGGAAAGAAATAAACTCGTTGACTAAATCAGTTTCTTTGTGTTAATTCCTAAATAAAAGTGAAATTAACTCAGTGGCTGCTTAAAAGGTGCCTTTACTAATTTGTGGCATCGATTCAACGAGGTGCTGGAAACGCTGCTCGTGGATTTTTGATTCATAATGATGATGGCAGCTGAATCTCCTGTTACATCACAGCCCTAAGGTGCTCTATTGGATTGAGATATGGTGACTGTTGAGGTGATTCGAGTACAGAGAGCTCATTATGTTTGAGAAAGTGTGCCAAAAAATTACCCTAACACTATAATGCCACCAGCCTCCTGAAGCATCGAGAGAAGGCAGGATGGATCTGTGCTTTCATGTGGTTTACACCAAACTCCGAGCCTGTCGAAATATCACAGCAGCAATCCGCTCATCAGACCAACAATATTTTTCCAGTCTTGTTGATTTATCCTGTGCAAACTGTGACCTCAGTTTCCTGTTCTTAGTTGGCAGGAGTTGCATCTGGTGTGGTCTTCTGAATAGAAAAGAATCGCTCTCTTTTTCTACATGTCTTTATTATAAGAACAATGAAACACAGTTTGCGATCTCTCAGTTGTGTGTAATGCATAATAACACAGGCATTTACATTTACACAAAGATGTGTACAAGTTAGTGCTGCTAGTGTAGTTCAACATTTAACATGTTACACATTCAGAGATGCTCTTATGCACATGCCGTAAACATCTAACCTCAACAAGGCAGTTTTTCACAGAGAGCTGCCACTCGCTGGATATTTTCTGTTTCAGAGCATCCTTTGTAAACTCTCGAGATGGCTGTGCGGGAAAATCCAGACCATCAGCAATGCCCGTCTAGCATTAACAACCATTCCACGTTTAAAGTCACTGAAGTCTGGATTTCAGCAGGTCGTCTTGGCCATGTCTACATGCCCAAATGCACTGAGATATTGCCATATGGTTAGTTGATGAGATATTTGTGTTAACAAGCTGGTGAACAAACATACTTAATGAAGTGGCCAGTAAGTTTGAATTGGAGAAGGACTGCATGTGTAGACCTTTAACGTAAACTGAGCAGGGTATCAAAAGCAAATCATCACATTTGTGATGTGTACATATTCACTGCTAATTTTGCACATTTTGATGCAGACTGTTGACCATAATTCTGATAACCTGTTGCAGAGGTTGTTTTGATACTGTGCTTTAATTTAACACCATCCCAACCACTAGGTGGTGTACCTACTCCCTCCTACCCAAGCACTGATAACAGTTTTCATAAACACGAGTGGTATAATATCTTCAAGGACACAGGAAAAGGCAGAAAAGCACAATTTACCGCCATTATCTCCATCAGTATTCAGCTGGATTGACATCTTCATGACTTTCACACTTACCAAACAGTAGAATGAGCCCTCATGCCACTCACACAGCATTACATCTGGAGGACCCCGCTCCCATCAAGATCTAAACATCTAATTACGCACAACAACCGTGCGCACACGGGCCTGAGATCAAATCGGGCAATAAAAGGTTATTTGCAGTAGGTCGATAAGCCGTATAACAAATTGTCAAGTTTTAGAAATGCTTTTAACTTCCGTTGTGTTCTCTATAGTTTGTAGAAAACGTATTTACAGAGGAAACAGATGTCAGCTCGGTGGCCTACGTGCCGTCCGTGCCGTGCACATTTAAGCTGTCAGCTTGTTTTCTACTAACTAAAAACAGGTTTTAGTGTACGCGCACTTTTTACTCGGTTATATATTTAGACCCACTCGTTTAGTAAAGTGAACACCGACCTGTCTCCTGACTGAAATGATTACAAGCTATTGCGTGATGTTAACCCAGGAGAGAGGGGAGGAGTTGTAGGTGACATTTGTTGGCCTGCCCCCCGTGCGTCTGACGTCATTGACGTGAAACGGGACTGTTTGTTCTGGATTTGGGGCGAGGAAGGTCTGTGAACGCTGACAACCGACTGAAGAAGGTAAAAATATCATTTTTCGCCTTCGTGTGGCTTACGTTCGTACACCAAACGAAAGCTTACGACCCCGGGGATCAGATAAAACGCTTACAGCGGGCATCGGTGGCATATTTCCCGCGCGCTCTGTGAGCGCTTCGGGAAGCGGAGCATGAGCTGTCTTCGCAAGGCCTTGCACCGGTTCGGGCACGCGATACAACTCATTTTTTTAGCTTTTAGGCGCGAGCGACTTGGTGTTGTTGTACATATTCTGCGTTGTGTCTTTCTCCTTTTAACGCTCGCGTAAAGGTCGTTTTTGTAGCAGCGGGCGCTGTCTGTTGTCAGTGTGCACGTTAGCTACATGTCGCTAACATGCTAGCGAGCTAGCTGCTAGGCTGTTTGTTTGTAGCCCCGTAGGCCGTATTCGTGACACAAGTTACGTTCTCTTGGTAGCGTAGTAAAGGCGCTATGGCGCAGAAGCTCATGTGAAATGTGACGTACGTCATTTCGAGAATATCAATCCCGTCAAAGTTGTATTCTGAAACGCAGTTTACGTGCGCAGCTGTCACTTGAGCATAGTGGAAATGGCGATGCGCCGACATGGAAGGTTAGCAAAGGAAAAGCTGAGGAGTAAAGTTGTTTTGCAACAAATTGGGTCGTTTTTATGATCCGGTTACCGGTAGATACTACGTAGTAGCAGTATGTGATACATTTCGCAGTATCGTTACGTCTAGTGGCTTTATCGATAGAATATTTGATTTGTTGTTTATCAGATTACCTGCGACACTGCTGCGTTCTTAACGTGCTGTGTATGTTGTGTGTAGTTCTATGCAGTTACGTAGTTTGGAGAATGACTTGGTCTTTCGTGTATTTTCCCGCAATATTTATTTATTTTGTCTCAAGCACTCGCTGCAGTGCTAACTGCTGCCCAGTTAGAATTATTATGCATATATTACACGTCTATATTCATTGATAAGGTAGTTATCAACATTCAATCCACTTAACTGGTAAATGTAGGGAACAATTATTCACTTATTTAATGTTTGTTTGTTTTTGTTTTTTTAACTAATGACGGATCTGTAGCTGGAATATGGATCTGTAACGGGTAACAGGCATAGAAAGAGATGTAAATAAAGCTTTTGGTCTTTAGTAGAAGAAACTGTCAGGGTGATGACAAACTAAATGTTAGCTGTTGTCTCTGATTCATTCATTTTGTCTCACTCAGAAATTCCTTTGACCTTTGATCTCAGGGGTACCAAAGGTCATCTGAAGCATGCCAAGGTTGTAGGTCAGGCAGAGTTCAGTTTTAATGCAAAAGAGTACCATATTAGCTCCTGTCACCTAATTTGTTCTAAGTTTGCTGTACATAAACAGTAGCACAAAAGACCTATGAAAACATGCATATATAGGACGCCCCCTCCCCGAAATCCTGAGTTATTGTTGCAAACTGCTCCATGTACTAGATGTTGACTGGGATAAAGAAGAGTAATGTGCCTGTATCATCCAGATGAGGGCTTTCAATTCTGTGTTTTGTGATGTGGAAGTGTTGTTTGCTATTGTGACAGTTTCAAGTTTGCACGAACAAAAAGGGCAGTTTGCACGAACAAAATCCAACAAACTACATAAATTGACTCTAATTCAATTTGTTATCTCGGTCTCTCACAGGTGTGACACTCGACTCTCTGTGTGTTGTGGTTTTTATGCTGCCGCAGCGTGTCACTAACAAACATCCCACATCACCCTGGGAAGTTGCCACCTCCCCAACTGAGATATGATCACACAACTGCTTTAGACCACAGCTGCACAGCTACAAACATGTAAGTCCACCAAAAATAATTGGCCTTTGAGTTGAGAGAGTTTAATGATGAGTTTTTTCTGCAAGATAATTACCAGTTTGTTTGTTTGTTTGTTTTTCATCTGTGATTAGAAAGTAAATACACTTACATTGTATTTTCAGCTTTTAAAAAGTCGCCATTATCATAAAACATTTCCATCAATCAGACTTTACCAAGGCATTCTTAAACCTGAACCCCAGTTTTATCTTGCCTTGTGTATAGTTATTATTAATATTACAAAATTTCTGATATTACTAACAAAACCTGAGTCTTAGATAAGGTATGCATTTGAAGTTCTGCCTCATCCTGTTGAGCTGTTCAGTCAATTCCTTCTGTAAATATTAGTGCATTTTTGTTGTTTTGCCTAAATTACAAATGCATGATTGATTTAAAAAAAAAAATACTCCAAGCTATGGATTTGTTTTGTAGTCTTTGTGCTTTTAGGACAAGTAAATGCTCTGCATTGTTTGTGGATATTTTATAGCT
Source organism: Pundamilia nyererei (assembly GCF_000239375.1). NCBI lineage: Eukaryota > Metazoa > Chordata > Actinopteri > Cichliformes > Cichlidae > Pundamilia > Pundamilia nyererei. The sequence continues at coordinate 1,550,185 of NW_005187546.1, read as the reverse complement.
GGTGAAGCATGTTTACACTTTCTGCTTCCATTTGATGGATCAAAAACTTTGCAGGTTAACAGTCATAACGGTATTTGATCTTAAGCAATGATTCAATATTTATTCCCAGATGCTTTAAACTAAGAGTTTGATGTTGATGTGGAATGCATGCTTTTTGTTTGTGCACATAAACACACGTTGAGTCCTCAGTGCCTGATCCCAGTTTTCGCGCAGTAGTTTCAAGCACGTGATGACAAAATCAGATACTGAGTTTGAGTTAGAGCTGGGCGATATATCGAGTTTTTAAAACATATCGATATATTTTTATACGAGATATAAGATGTGACAATATCCTTTATATCGATATAGACTATGTTACGTTATAATTATAGTTGTGGAGCCGCAGGTTTGCCTCTCTTTCGTCCACTTTCGTCTCTACGCAACGTTACTCCGCCTCGCCTTAACTGAAGACAACTCCCCCTCCTACCCCATCGCTTCACGTGCAGGCAGCGACAAGACGGACACGGCAAATCTCCGTTAACGAGTTAGTGCGCATCGCCCCATGCGTGGGGCTGGACGGCGTCAACGTGCTAACGAGCTAAACATGCTAACGAGCTAACCGCGCTAACGAGCTAACAGCGCTAACCCTAAAATCCTTTCATTCTCTCAAAAATTGATAGCGCGCCTTATGTATGAATTCTGGTTGTGCTTGATGGCCGCGAACCGATTTTATGTGGAACACGGTGCTCAGCAATCTGTCAAAAATGCTTGAGTACGACTTTGGTAAGCTACGGAGCTGCACCGCTTGATAGATTGTCGGCGCATTACGGCTACCGAAGAGCTTCGCGGAGTGATACGTACTGTGCATCAACGTAATATTACCGTACTGTGTGTGTATAAGGACCATAAATGGCACCTGTAAGAGCCGTGGTTATGAAGCGGATTTCAAACTCCAGGCTATCAGTCACACAGTAAAACTTGGGAACAGAGCAGCTGTGAAATCTGTCTGTCTTTGTTATTACGCTCAGCGTCTTTTAGTTTACATTTGTTTAGCACAAAAACAACCTTGTTTTCTTTTATTTATGGAGCATTATTATTTAATGAATGCTCATAATTTAATTTTGAGTAATTTTTCATGACCATCTGTGCTGTATGTTAATAAAAGTGCCTGTGTGACATCTGGGACACAGCTTTGACTAAGAACTCTCTTTTTGTTCTTACTTTATGGCTTAAAAAAAATATATATCGAGATATATATCTTATATCGCCATCCAGCTAAAAAATATCGAGATATGAATTTTGGGTCATATCGCCCAGCCCTAGTTTGAGTCACAGCTTAAAGAGCAGTGAATGTGTCAAAGATGAGATCTTTATTGTTTTCTTGAGCGGGGTGAAAAAGATTGACCCTTTGCCAAGTTGCCTCTCTTTCTCACGCAGAGACCTTTGGCGATGTACTGTAGAAGAAAATGCTCACACTGGGTTGTGGTCGTGAGTAGGGATGGGTATCGTTTAGGTTTTATCCGATACCAGTACCAAACCGGTACTTTTGAAACAGTGCCGGTGCTTAAACAGTGCTCGAACCGGTGCTTAAAGAATGGAGAACACACACTTTGTCCAAAAACCTCTCATGTTCAGCTGGTTTTTTTGTAAAAACATTTATGGTATCACTCTTGGCTGGAAGCAGTGCTCAATCAATGGAAAAAACACCAATTTTGTCCAAAAACCTCTCATGTTTAGCTGTTTCCCACTTTTTCTTTGGTCATTTTAGCCTTTTTGGCCAGGGTGAAGGGAGTATCTGCCATCAAACAAGAAGACAGCCGCATGTAACTACGACGGTGTTTGCTAGTTCACCTTATATGCATTAATGTAATAACGTGGTTAGCCTACTCAATGTAAATTACACACGAACAACATTAAGCTACTCACGCAGAGAAGAACGGCTGCTGCTGCCATCATCATCCGTCATCATTTCTGCTACACTGGCAGGGCTAGGGGCCAGGACTCTCCTCTTTGGGTTTTTGGGGGATGTTGCTAACTCCGGGTCCGATAATAGGCAGCACACCCGCAGTAGATGTGCACGGTGTGAGGTCTCGCAGCAAGCTATCAAATACGGTGCATTTCTCGGCTTTTAACAAAATGCTATACGTCGCCAGGTGTTTCATCAGATTCGAGGAGTTACCTCCTGCACAGTATCACCTTAAAGCACTTGTTGCAGGCTGCTGAGTTTGCATCTTTTGCTGTGAAGTACAGCCAGACTTTTTATTCTGCAGCTCTGCTCTAAAAGAACGTACGTACCTGGGCCCGCCTACTATCCTCTGAAAGGCGGGCCCAGGTACGCCAAACGATTGGCTAGAATCTAAAGTGTATGACATCTCAGGAAAAAAAGCACCGACATGTGCGCTGCTTTTCGGTCTGGTTACTACCGTTTATGTCAGAACCGGTGCCATTACCGGTACCCATCCCTAGTCGTGAGACAGATAATTGAGACAGAACATGTAAAAAGTGGTCTGATCTAGATAGATTCAACGTGTGGCAGTAATGCTAAATGTGAGATACATTCTGAGAAAGTCATGTCAAAATTCTCATAACGGCTGCAGAGATAATGTTTTCCTCTGTGGTTCTTTCAGAGAGTCACGTGAGGAGTGGAATGGCCTGAAGGGGTTCCCCCCGGTCCCACCTGCCCCTGCCAGGTCCAATCTGCCTAAAGTGTCTGCTCAGCCACTGCAGCCCACCTCTGCGATGGGGGACGGACTGGAGGCAGGCAGCAGCCAGAACCCTACCTCCGCCCCACCGCCTATCCCCTTCAACCCTCCACCCCCCGAAACATGGAACCCCTCCAGACCCAAACGACAGACCAACCAGCTGCAGGTAGTAGGACGTTGATTTGTGAACCATGTCTGCTAGTGAAATGTCAGTTTCACTTATTTAATGTGTGTATAATTATTTTTTTGGTTTTGCTCTTTTTCAGTACTTGCAAAAAGTGGTATTGAAGACATTATGGAAACACAATTTTGCCTGGCCCTTCCAGGCTCCTGTAGATGCCATCAAACTCAATTTGCCTGTGAGTCACATGTGTGTTTGTTTCAGTGTGTGTGCAATAAGAGTTGAGCACAAAGATAGCTCTGTAACAACTAGTAAATGAATTCCATATGCAAAGTTTCACACAGTAGGACCCGGTGATGGTGGCACCCTGCAGTAAAACATGTCGCTGCCTTTTCTGCTTTTCAGAAAGTGTGTTTTTCTTTTCTGCATTTCCTCATTTGACACTTTGCGACACGTCACATTGAGTATTTCAGTTAAGTAGGGAAAAAAACTCTCCTGCAGTCTTCTGTGGTCTTCTAGTTATGGTTACCAAGGAGACACACAAGGTAGTACCTTTAGTCTTGGCACTGACTTTTTGCTGCAGGTGTTGGTTTTTCAGAGGGAGGATGTTAAGGATGCATCTAGGGCTGTGACTGCTGTTTTTGCTGTTGTTAAATTATGTGCTGTGATTGGAGGGTGATCTACTAACAGTGCAGTGATTTAGATACAAAGAAGCAGCCAGTTTATTTCAATAGCAACCAAAATTCTGTCAAGAAAAGCACAAATTAGAGGCTCAAGAAGCAGCAGACACCATGAAGGACTGAGTAATGTACTAATGAGAAGCGTATTACAGGGTAAGCACAGATCTGTTCAGCAGTTCAGATCAATGACAGGCAGCCGAAGGAGGATCGTTCTGTTTTTGATCCAAGGGTAGCTGATAGAAACTGTCAGGACTGTGTGACATTGTGACTGAGACTCAGGTGGAGTGCAGGATTGATCCAGAGGAGAGCTGGATCAAGCCTCCATCTCATTATGAACTATTTCACAATATAAACGTGAAATCTGTGAGTAACAGCTGACCCGTGCCATGTGCAGAAGACTACAAAACTTTATTTACCTCCAAATCTTGAGCCTCTGATTTCTTAATTATCTGTTGTTGTTGTTGTTGTTTTTGTTGTTGTTTATAATAATAATAACGTATACTTTATTGATCCCCGTGGGGAAATTCCTCTCTGCATTTACCCATTCACTCAGTGAAGCTCAGTGAGGTTTACATGACCTGCAACAGGATAATTCAGATTATTGTAACAATTTTTTAGTCCATCTTCTGAATGTTGTAGTTTTAATATGGCAGTAAGTTCATATTAGTTTCCCTGAACTTAAGATATTTTCCATTGAAATCAAGGAAAATTGGTTTGGAGAAAAAAAAAAAGATGGGAGGTAATTTTTGGAGGAATATTCAAAGAAAATAAATGGATGTCTTCTATGTATGAAAACAGAAGCGCTTTAAACCTAGAGTTTCTTTAATGTCCATTAAAATGAATGCAAAAAAGATTCCAAAGTCTCTAAAAATGTATTTGGAAAATGGTGCTCGGCTCCCTTAATCTTTGACCTCTGATAATTTTGTGGGCTATTTCACTAGTTTCACATTCATTCAGTAAATAGTCATTATGAGAGTCGGAAAGGAGGATTATCCAAATTCAAAACACAAAGATGGTGACAAGGAAAATGCTGAGCGCCGGGCTTGAGAATGGAATTTCACTAGCCTTTTCAGTAACCCATAAACTGAGTTCAGTCTATAATCCTGAGCAGCTTTCCTGAGTTACTTTACATGGTAAATATAATTCTTTAGGATCCTATTAGCATAGTATTTAAACTTGTGCAGGGAATAGCCAGTTTTCATATGAATGTCATTCCCTTGAGGAACTGGATGAGCTTTTAATTCTGTTTTCTTTCAACTCTCTTAATTATTCTTCTGTCTATCTAAAATACTAATACTCGTTTCCCTGCTCTTCTTTAAGGACTATTATAAGATCATAAAGAATCCTATGGACATGGGCACGATTAAAAAACGCCTGGAGAACAACTACTACTGGAATGCCCAGGAGTGTATCCAAGACTTTAACACCATGTTCACAAACTGCTACATCTACAACAAGGTCAGCCACATTAGAAGTTCTGCACACATGCGACTGCCCTGCTCAGCGACATTAAGAGACGTGGATTGTGGCTAATGTGCTCTGCGGTTTTCATCTGTTTGTGTGTTTAGCCCGGGGATGATATTGTCCTAATGGCAGAAGCCTTGGAAAAGCTCTTTCTCCAGAAGATTACAGAGATGCCGCAGGAGGAGACTGAGATTGCTGTGGTTACAAAGGGACGCAGAGGAGGCAGGCAGGACACAGGTATTATTTTAGCATCGTTCATTTGTTTTTCTGTGAAGCAGAAGAATTCTTCTTGCTGCTTTCCCTCAGTAGAATTGGTACTCCAACTTTATGCCAGAGGATGTGATTCTACTTCCTGGTGTACACTTAAGACTTCATGGAAGAGTTTCCATGCGTCACCAGCAGTGATATGCAAATGCTGCTAATCTAGCCAGCTCAGCTGGTATGTTTGGTTTCATTGTTGTCTGCTCTCCGCCACCCACTAAATCAGCCACACCTCATATGGAACTTTTATTGGGAAATCAGGTTTTGGTTATGTCATGCCTGTTGGTGATCTGCTTTAAACCTGTTGACCTAATGTTTAGCTATGCTAAAGTTTTGTCTTTGTGCTGCTCTCGTGTTCTTCCTTCTAGGTCTGATTTCAAAATCAGATTCAGGACATGACTCATCATCCCCCTCTACCACCCCGCATACACGAGGCTTTTCGTCCCCTTCAACCACTCCACATACCCGTGCTGCACCCGCCCCCCAAGGTTCTCCTGCCTTACCCCTGAGGTTGGACCAGGTGCTGGTCCAGCCTCTGGTCCAGCCTCTGGTCCAGCCTCTGGTCCAACCTCTGGTCCAGCCTCTGGTCCAGCCCCTGGTCCAGCCCCTGGCTCAGCCCTTGGCCCAGCCTCTGGTCCAGACTCTGGCCCAGAGTCTAGCCCAACCTCACCTTCCCCGTGTGCCTCCAACAACCACAAATCATGCGCCCCATCTGGGGCCTCCATTCTCCCTCACCACTTCAGACGTCCTGGCCCAGGGAATGACTTCAGTTCCACCTCCGACTGTGACTCACCCAGGCCTCCATCCTACTGCCCCCATACTGCAAAGTTCGCCTGCTCTCATCAAGGTAAGACAACATCTATTGTTACAAAGACACTTGCTGATGTGTTTGTTTTTTTTTTCCAGACTGTGACCTCTAAACTCTTCTGTTCCAACAGCAGAAGAAGAGCCAGAAGAGGAAAGCTGATACCACGACACCCACCGCCAACGATCAGCTCAGTGAATCGTCTCCCATTTCTGCCGAGACCCGGCCGCGCAGAGACAGCAGCCGCCCATCAAAGCAGCCCAAAAGAGAAGCATCACAGCCAGACTCTCAGCATCAACTTGGAGGAGTCTTGGAGATGGGAGGGTCAGGAACACCGAAGCGCCAGGAGCAGTTACGTTGGTGTGCACGCCTCGTCAGAGAGATGCTGTCTAAGAAACACGTGGCATATGCCTGGCCTTTTTACAAACCTGTTGATGCAAAAGCTCTCGGTCTCCACGACTACCATGAAATCATCAAGCACCCCATGGATCTCAGCACCATCAAGGTGATTTTATTACAACATGTACAAACCTGTTTTTATAGTTAGGAAGGTTTCAGCCTGAGTCTGCCTGTGATAAAATTTGCTCTTGATACCAAAGCTTTTTGACATTTTGCTGGATTTCTTTGTTTAGTTTGCTTTTATTTAATCTTTTTACCACAAACATTTAAACAACTAATGAGCCACACAAACGTCAGACAGTGAATAATAATCAAGAGGATGTAAACTAGGTAATACCAAATAAATAGCTAAGCTTCAGCTTGATAAGTCAACTTTTAAATTGCCAACGTGCATGTCTCGTGTGTCTTTAAATTTGCAGAATTTTGATCGCTACCGTTTTGTTTTTTTTAATCCCCTCCAGAAAAAGCTGGACAACAGACAGTACAGAGATGCTCAAGAATTTGCAGCAGACGTCAGGTTGATGTTCTCGAACTGTTACAAATACAACCCTCCAGACCACGATGTGGTTGCCATGGCACGCAAATTACAGGTAAACCACACATTTCACACACTGCAAACCGTAACCTACATTATATAACCTATATGTGCAAAAGTCTTTAGACCGCCCTCTAAATTTGGAAAAAAGCTCTTACCAAAATCTCATAGAAAAGTTTTGAACAATCACATAAAGTTCATAACCTTCTGTGCCCACACAATTTTGATCTTATTGTACAAAGGTTTGATTGTTAGGTGACATGCTTTGCAGTGTGTGGATGTGGACAATTTCCTCGTTATATCATGACATCTTAATGAGTTTTAACGTCTTATTGTTTATTCCATGTGTTTGATTTGCATTTTGTAGCTGCTGATCTGAACTCTTGATATGTGTAACAAAGAGGTTTTGGTGTAAGTAAAAGACTTTTAAGTTAAAGCATAAACATTAAGCTGGAAAAAAGAAAGTCAGAGATGACCTATCAGTGAGACAGCAGAGATTTTGGGATTGGCTAAATTCAGGCCTGAAGATCATTGCAGAACCCAAGTGGATGATTGCAGGATTGTTTTCTTTGTAAAGCAGTACACCTTTGCAGCATCTATCAAGCTGGTGTTGATTGATGACTGCTGTAGGTTACAGAGTAGTTTTTCTTATGTAGAAAACCTTTAAGTCAGCACCAAAGTAAAGTGAGAGAAAAAGAGCATGCACTAGGGCTGTGCGATATGACCAAAATCTCATATCCCGATATTAAACATCTACCCAATAACGATATAAATCACAAAAATTTAACATTTTCTGTAAATTCTGTGAATCTCGGGTAGCTGAAGTGTTTCCAGCTGGGCGTCGTGTAGCTGGAGTCGAGTGTTTTAACCGATGCATGAAACTACACATTTTTAGACAGGTTGTAACGGCCGCTGTTTTCTTTGTGAGTATTTATTACACGGCGTGCTGCGGGGGAAAGCCTGTTCTAACGTTTGAGTCTAAGGTTTATTTTTTTTAACACCCGGCGGCTCTTTTTTGCTTCTCATCCGTAAACACTCTGCATACTTTTTCACGTGATTCAGTTTATTTTGAAAAGTCTCAACAGGATCTTGAGCTTTATTGTGAAAGGTTTATGTGGAACATAAACAAGCAGACACGCGATGGTTTTACCGTCGTTGTTGCTAACCACAACGCATAAAAACAGGCGCTTGTCTGTCCATAGTGTGGTTATATTAAGTATAAGAGAAAGAGAGAACTTTAAGAAATTAATATAACCACTACAGTGACATCAAAACCATGAAAAAATATTGCCGTAAACAGTTTATTTTGCGACACCACGAAACAAACGATAGCGTAAAATGAAACAATAGTTTTTATATCGTCAGCCGATATATATCGTTATATCGAACAGCCCTAGCATGCACAGCAGTTAATTAAGCAGCACAAACTCCAGTACAACCTCGATGACTTCCAGCAGTCAGCTCTTCTCTTATTCATAGGCTGCTTACATATTACATGTTGCATCCTCTATTGCAGTTACATATCTGATAAAGCTTGCCTTGTGTTTGAGCTGCTGACCTTCTGCGACAAAGAAATGGAGGAAATTCACATAGAGGGTTAAAAAAAAAAGTCTATGGTGTACAGCATAAAAAGCTAGTGTGATTTAACAGTTTTAGAAGAGCTTCTAAAATAGAGATTTGAACCCGTAAAGGGCCAGTTCACCAAATAGCACAGTATCTGAACGTGTCTGTTGCTCCACTCGAGCTGACAGCTTTTCTTGCTGTCCTTCAATCTTACAGGACGTGTTTGAGATGCGTTTCGCCAAAATGCCCGATGACCCAGAGGAGCCAGTCCCTGTTCCCACCCCGTCATCAGCTCTCCACCCTGCCCCCTCCACTCGACAAGTCCCACCTCCTTCTGCCGCCTCGGAAGATGAGAGCTCGAGCTCCTCAGAATCAGAGTCTTCAGGAGGAGACTCGGAACAAGAAAGGAAACAGCGATTAGCTGAGTTACAGGAACAGGTTAGATGAGGGAAAGTTAAGGGGAGGTTGGCTAATTAGACACAAGAGTTGGGTTGGCCGTGTAGAATGGTCTGAGTAAAACACGGCTGAATGCTGGAGAATCAAATGTGCAGAGGCTTATCATCTGTGTGTGTGTTTCAGCTTAAAGCTGTCCATGAGCAGCTGGCAGCGCTCTCCCAGCCACAGGTCAGCAAGCCCAAGAAGAAAGAGAGGGAGAAGAAGGAAAAGAAGAAAGAAAAGCACAAGAAAAAAGTGGGAGCAGAGGAACCTTTGGAGACTCTCCCGCTTGCAATGCTTCAGGCATCTAAGAAAAGCAAAAGTAGTAAAGAACCTATCAGTGCAAAGAAAGACAGGAAAAAGCCCAGGTAGGTTTTCCAGACGTAAAACTGAGGTTATTGTACCTGCACTGCATGGAGCTCATCTAAGAACTTCTCATTTACAGTAAAAAAGAAGGAGTTAAAAATCCCCGGCCTGCTGTGCCCCCTCAGCCTGGGCCGACCCCTCTCGTCCCTTCGGCTTCTCTTGAAGATGTTGACATCGGTGCGTTAATTAAAGAACATATGATTGAGTTTTGTTGATATGCATGCCTGGGACTATTGTAAACCTATTGTAATGCGTCCTCCTCCAGACATGTCTGCTGACAGGTGCAAGCCAATGTCGTATGAGGAGAAGCGCCAGCTGAGCCTGGATATCAATAAGTTGCCCGGAGACAAGCTGGGCCGTGTCGTGCACATAATCCAAACCCGTGAGCCGTCGCTGAAAAACTCCAATCCGGATGAGATTGAGATTGACTTTGAGACGCTGAAGCCCTCCACGCTGAGAGAGCTAGAGAAGTATGTCTCAAGCTGCCTCAGGAAGAAGAAAAAACCATCAGGTAGGCTTTTTGCACATTTAGAACCTTTTTTTAAAACACTTTCACATAAGGTTCGTAATTCCAAAGATTCCCATGCGAGCTCTTGTTTTTAAGTCTTTGTTCCCCATGCTTTCCAGTTAACGTTATCTGGGTGCAATCTTACTTTCACATATTGATAGTTTCTTTTGGAAGATGTGTCGCTGCTTCTGTTATATTGGATTATGTGAACAATATTCTGTTTAATCTCTGAATGCTGTGGCTCTTTTTTGCAGCAGAGAAGCCTCTGGAAATGCCAAATGTGACAAAGATGAAGACGGGATCCTCATCTTCAGGCAGCAGTGACTCCTCAGATAGTGAAGACTCTGACAGTGGTAATATACACTCGGCAGTCTGCACCAGCAGAGTCCTAGGTTTTGTCTTCAACATGTTATATTTCTTCATTTCATATTGTGCTGTCTGTACAGGGCTGGTTCCCAAGCAACCGAAGAAGACTTCAACTAACAAGGACAGCAAGAGACCGCAGCACCAGTTCATCGGTAGTGGAGTGGGCCCAGTCACTTCTCAGCCACAGCAGCCTCAGCTTCAGCCTCAGTCACAGCTTCAGACACAGCTTCAGTCTCAGCTTCAGCTTCAGCTTCAGCCTCAGCTTCAACCTCAGACACAGCCTCAGGTGGTCCAGTCCAAACCACCATATATCCCGGCTCCAGCTATTTCCCTCCCTGTCCCTGTCCCCTCTCTGGATTCCTCCCAGCTATTGGCCTCAGGATTTGACCCTCTGGCCCACTTCATGAATTCTCACCTGACGCAGTCCAACACAGAGCCTAATGCAACCATTACTACTGCCAGTGCTCCTGTTGCCTCTGGCCTCCTCAATACCAACGCGCCCACCAACCAGACGCCTTCTGAGACGCACCCTTTCCTAAACCAACATCCCATCATCCCTTCTCCAGGTACGTCCACCAGAACAGGACTCTGCTAACAACTCTGTATTCACTTCATCAAGAGCCAAAAAAAGGTGGATTTTTATGCTTTCCCGTATTTTTGGCCATCTATGTACTGATGCATCCTCAAACACAACTCTGGAGTAATGAGTTCAGTGTCTGTCCAAGAACTACATGCGTGCTAAAAGCTTCAGACTGTCAGGCTGTTCAAATAATTTGTTTAAGGCACTTTTTTCTCCCATGCTTTTAGCTCTGATGTTGCAGAGAGTGGAGCAAGAGGTTACACCCAACTACTCTTTGTTATCAGTGGGCAGCCAATCAGAGCAAAACTTCCTTAAAGAGAGAGCAAAGGGAATTATATTGGGATGTTTCAGAGGGTGGACTAAATGAGGATCATTTTATACCAGTTATTCTTTAAGTCTCTAAGAATTAAAGCGTATAGCTTGAAGTGTGCATAATAGGCCTCCTTTATTGTGACAGTACATCTTTTAATAGCTGGAGATAATTATATGTTTATCACCAAAAAATGACTGTTCCATTTATTCAGAAGACAGCTGCCATCTTCTGTTACAACTTAACAGTTAATTGTTAATTGTTCAGACTGCTTGCTTCGTCAGTCAAAATAAAGTAAGTAAAATCACTGCTATAAAAATTTAGATTCTAAACTCCTGGAACTGTCCATAGTGTTTTTCTTCTCTTGTGAATACAATAATTCAAGAATGAAGTGACGTATGGTTTTCAAATTGATATCATAAGTACAGCTGCTAAAAATCTTAGACAAGTTCGAACCTCAGTGACCTCGACCTCAAGGTCAAGGAGGTCCACTTTTCTGAAAATCACCATGGATTTTTAAATTCATCTACTATCATCTACTATGAGAATGAGGAGTGGGGGCAGCAGTATTTTTGGTTTTATTGTATTGAGCAACACTATTAACTGTAAATGTTTTCAAGCTGGAGGCTCATGTCAGCTACTCAAAACACACATCAACGCTTGCTAGTCTGGACTTTCTTCTTCTTTCTCTTGGAGTTCTGCTCCTTCAGCAGCAGCTCTGTTTAATGCAGTTTCCTCTTCTCTACCTTCTCCTCCAGTATCGCTTCTTTTAAAACAATAAATGGCTGAATTATTCCAAAGTGACATGCTGCCATTGCGTAGTGTCTAGTAGTTTAAAGTGTTTGAGTAAGCCAAGGAAGGAAGAGCAGATAATTACATTTGCAAGGTTGTTGTGTGTTGTTTTTTTGTTTTTTTTAAATATGTCTGTAATCTATATGTAGGGAAATGGTGAAATATTTCAGTCTAATGAAAGGTGAAGCTTGAAGAGCTGGAGCTTTCATGATATACACATCCTCCTGTTTCCTGTGTTCTTTACATTCATGCCTTTCCCATTCTTCTCTCCTATGTTTACAGCAATCCATAATGCTCTTCCCCAGCAACCATCAAGACCTAGCAACCGTGCAGCGCCACTTCCACCCAAACCTGCACAGCCTCCTCCATCCTCCCTCCCTTCAATGCCTCCAGCTTCCTCACCTCAGCTTCAGCCCTCGCTTCCTCTCACCCTCCCCCCACAGCCTGTCCCCCGCCCTCGCGTCCCGTCACCGCCATCCCACGGCATCCTGGGCACCCTCTCGGCGCAGCCTCCCCAAGCCCTGCTGGAGGACGACGAGGAGCCAACGCCCACCAGCTCTGAGACCCCACCGCTCAGCCAGGTCCACAGCCTCCTGCAGTCACTTCAGCCCAGAGCCCCCACGCAAACGCTGCACACGCATTCTCCCGTGCAGCTGGGGCCGCCACTGCATGCGCAGGTCATGACAACAGCCGCCCCCGTTCTGACGCAGAGACACGGCTCAGGCCAAGCGCACATGCAGCAGTCGTTCCCGCATACGCACACGTCAACACCGCAGCAGCAGCAGAAGGGCGGGGTGCTGCAGCAGAAGGTACAGCAGCTGCAACAGCACCAACAGCAGCCATCGCCACAAAGCAAAGTGGAGCCTTTCACAACAGGTAAGGTGTCTTAATGCCTCATGGTCACACACATTCAGATAGCTGCTCTGCTGACAGCTGCTTCTTTCCAGTCAATTTCCCTCCACTGCTGTCGACAGACTGAGCAGATCACAAACAGACCTAGACCACAGATCTCACCACAGCCCATTCGCAGTCTTTGTCAGTGAACTGTACCAAGTAAAACTTATCCCAACATATTGTGTCATATCTGCACTTGGCCATAGTGTGGAGCAAAATCTCTGTCTTTTAAAACATTGCTACATGTTGCAAGGCGTCTGTCATGTGACCTGTGGTCACAGCTGAAAACATGAGGCTGCTCCTGTTGTGTAACAGCACAGTAAAACAATACTTGAAAGTTACAAATCACTGCACGTTGTGTCGACCCTAATGCCTGGTACCGATTAGACATAATCACTGTAGGCGCACATTAAATGAGGCATTTAATTAAATGATGGGACACCGATGTTTTTGCAGGTTGCCCCTCTCCGCTGATGATGCACTCTCCTCCGATGCCTGCGTTCCATTCAATGGGACAACAGTCGCCTCCACAGACCAAGAAGCATGTAAGTGATTTAGCATTGACTTTGTACTGTTTGTCTGTCTGGATTGGAAGTTAATGCCTCTCCTCATCTTATGTTTAAATGTATAGTTTGAACGAGTGAGTACAAACAAGTACAATAATCAGTTCAAATGTTAAAAAGAAGCAATTTGACAAAAGTGGTTGTTCATCCTGTGTAGGAGCAGAGGTCAAACATGGGGATCAAAGAAGAGAAGCTTTCCCAGTCACCAGTGCTGCCACCCTCGCCCTTCAGCCCAGGCGTTCGTCAGGATGCACACAAACCTGACAACAAACACAGTGAGTGCAAAAGTGTGCATGTGTCTGTTTTACAATCCAGTCGTATGTGAATAAAAAGAATCATACATTTAGCTGCAGGTAACTTTTTGCATTTTTTTTGTTGTGCTCAAACCTCATTGGTCAGCGGTCCCTCGTTTATCGAGTTACATTCTAAAAATAACCCACGAAAGGTGAAATTGCGAAGTAGCCAGTTTTATTTTTTGCAATTATTATAGATGTGTTAAGGCTGTAAAACCCTTCACTACACACTTTATACACTTTTTTCAGACAGGCATGAACATTTTCACACTTTTAAACAATCTCAAAGTTCAAACTTTCGTAGAAAAACAAGTTTAGTATTATAGAATGAAACCAAAGATCAAACCCTGTTTTCAGTTCCAGAACACGGGAATAGGGCAGCTGCAAGAGAATTCAACATTAGTGAGTCAATGGTACGGAGGTAGAGGAAGCAAAAACAATGAGTTGAGTAAAGTTTGACTTATCTGACTGTTTTGTTTTGCATAATGCACCTTATAATCCAGTGTGCCTTGTGGTCCGAAACATACGGTAACTTCTACCAGAAGTCCTACTTTTTGTGCGATGGTTAGCATCTTCCTTTGCCTTTTGGGTGCTACTGGAGGTACCTGTGATGGTGCAAAACGTTTCGTCAACATTGTTGTGTTTGTTGGGTAGAAAACCTGCAAACATACAGTACAGCACTTGTACTGACACTGCTAGCCATTAGTGGTGCAACGGATCAAAAATCTCACGGTTCGGATCGGATCACGGATCGGATCAATTTTCAGATCAGCGAAAAAAGACAAAAATTTAACATTTACTTATTGAAGTATTTTTTTCCTGTTAAAAACATTCAACTCAAGACTCATCCCACGCAATTATTAAAAAGAAATTATGGTACAAAATAGTACAGTCTTTGTATCTACCAATTCAATTGAATTTTATTTATAAAGCGCCAAATCACAATAACAGTCGCCTCAAAGCGCTTTATTATTGTAAGGTAGACCCTACAATAATACATAACGCTCATTATATCGCACTCCGCTGTGATATCATGAGCTTTTGTAGTAGTTAGGGCAACAGAAGACGCCTAGGACAGTTCAGCCACAACCTAAATCTTTTCCCGCTCATACATGCTTGGAACGATCTTGCCACTAAAGTGGACGCGAGCGGGATATCATAGCGTGGCTCAAGCACGTTGATCATAGTTTAAACCTCTTGTTTTGCACAATGGCATACGGCCTCCCGTCTGCAGCTAAACACCCCAATAGCTTTTGTAATAGCTTTAGCCCGCTTGGATTGGGCAGCAAAGGGTTGCTTAAATGCCGCAAACCCCTCTGCTCCTCCACTTGGATCGCTAGCGCTGGCCATAACTATCTCTTGACAGACCCACCATGCGCACCATACACATACTTTTTTTTTCTTCTTTTTCGAATCTTCGGATCACGTGCGTACCAAACCGTGGAGTGGGATCTGTTCAGATTACGGATGACCGTGATCCGTTGCACCACTACTAGCCATCGAAGATTTATGTGAATTTGACATGGTTAACAGCAAAATTACAAACAAAAAATAAATAAATCCGCAAACAGCGAGGCCACGAAAGGTGAACCGCATTATAGCAAGGGACCACTGTATATATCGAATCCAGAAGGCTTTTGTATGCATTCTCCCACAGTTCCCTATAGCCAGCTTATGGAAGCAGCATTGAGTCAAGTGTTGTTTTCATTGCAAAGTATTTTAACAGCTGTTCAGAACTAATGTCTGTCCAAACGAACACACCACAAACTAATCCTGGAGATTCCAAATAAAAAGTTTTCCAGCTAAAGCTCACAAAGGTTGTTGGATTTTAAAATGGAAATTAGTGTCGACGTGGCTTAAAGGGTGTAGTATATAGAGTTACTCTTTCTTTGTCTCTCACAGGGTTAGATATAAAGCCGATGGATGGCTCTCGTCCCATTTCGCATTTGGCAGACTCGCCTGCACCACCCTGCTCCCAGCAGGACAACAAAATCAAGCAAGAACCCAAAACTCCCATCGCTCCCAAGAAGGCACAGGTGTGTAGAAGCCTGAGATGAGAGAATAATTTCATAAGCCACATTAAACCAGACTGTCCTTCCTGGTTTCTTTTTTCTGTCCTTCATTTTGGCCTTTTTTAAAACTTGACCTGGTTTTTCTGTTTGTTTCTTTTCTTTTTATAGGAGGTCAAGATAAAGAACATGGGTTCTTGGGCCAGCCTGGCTCAAAAGTCCCAGTCCACACCGGCGTTCTCGGTGCGCTCTTCAAGCGACAGCTTTGAAAGATACAAGCAGGTCGCGAGAGAGAAGGAGGAGAGAGAGAGACAGCTGAAAGCACAGGCTGAACAGGCCAGGAGGGAGCAAGAGAAGCTACGGTGAGTGGGAGGTTAGCAGGTAATGTGTGACCAGGGAAACGTGTCAGAAGCTGTAATCCTATTAGAATTTAGCTTGACTTAAACAGTCATAAATATCGTGCTCATCACCACTTTATTGCTTTTGCTCATTTAATGGTTTAGTATCACACAGCTTAGTATCCTGCCAGCTGATGTAAATGTCAGACATTTCCGCCAAACTTACAAGTCAACTGTGAGTAAGTGTGAACTCTCACACTTTGATGTGAAACCTTGAAAGTGGGTTTCTCCGGTTGTGAATCAGCTGCTACGTTTTGGGTTGGTTTTCCCAGAATACTGAAACGACTACAAAGCATGAGCTGCACGAAAGGTGCAAGGAAAAAAGTAAAAATCAATAAAAAATATTATTTTATTAACGTGGGACAGTGTGCACTGCTTCATCTTGTCTTAAGACATTGCAGGGATTGAACGTGTAGTTAAACTGACAGAAAGTCGAGTTTCACTCACTTAAGATCAAAGTGGGTTGTATGTGACCCTCGATGCAAAACGAGGTTCAAGTTAACTGGACTAAAGAATCTGCTGTTGGTTAGGTTGTATTTGAGTGTGACCTTGATGGGAATCATTTATGGGCATCATGCAGTGCTGACTGCCAGCTGTCTCACTTTTTGTTTGCTTGTTGTCGCAGCCGTGACGACAAGGACACGGCGGAGCCGTTTCGCCGAGTGCCAGATGACGACCGCCGTCGCCCAAATCAGCAGTCGCCGCACGCTCCAGTTCCTCCAGCTTCGACTCCTCCCACTCACTCTCCGCAGGCCCCACCTACACAATCACAAGCCCCCCCACCCACCTCCGCTTCACAGAACACGCTCAACCAGGACAGGGCGACGGCACGGCGTGAGGCACAGGAGAGGCGCAGGAGAGAGGCGGTATGGGAGAGAAAAGGGGGGGGGGGGAAGAGGGAGGGAATTATTTTATGAATTTCTTTTTAGAATCTATCTTTCATGCTGCTTCTCGTCCTCTGGTTCCTCCGCAGATGGCAGACACCATTGACATCAATTTCCAGAGTGACCTGATGGCAATTTTTGAAGAGAATCTGTTCTGAGAGGAAGGCACGAGAGCAGGACCCCGTAGACTCACAAGAAGCAGATTTGCAGATCGCTTCCAAACACCCGTGCTGTGACACACACGGTCGCTGCTTACACAAATGCACACATCTGCATACACAGACTCAGTACTAACTGTCCCTTTCTCTCAGCAGTTGAAACAGCTGGTTTGTGTCGTGAATGAGAGATGAGGGGAAGTGAAATTAAAATAACAAGCCCCCCTTTTGTTTGTTTGTTTTTTGTTTTTGTTTGTCCCCCCCTTCCCCGGCTTGGTGTCTCTGGTTGTAGGTTCTTGATCACCATGGCCAACAGGTCCAAATGGTTGCCCCCCCACCCCATATGAGGATATGATGAAAAGGAGGGGACTGAGCATCTATATTTAAAGAGAAAAAAAAAAACAGTAAAAAGCATGTATGAAAAGATGGGGTTAAAACACACAGATGAATGAATAATAATGCTTTTAGTTTTCTCTCTGGATCTTGTCTCTTATTTTATTTTTAAGTTGGATTTTTTTTTTTTTTTAACTGGGAGGGTCGGGCCGGGGTGCTCACGTTTGCCAGGTTGAGCGGTCATCTGTTGTTTCTTCTTAAGGCACCGTGGGGATGGGGGAAACCCCCCGCCATGGCTCTATTCAAACACTTTTTCTAAGACCTTTACATCCTTCAGCTTCTCTCTTTCTCCAGTTACCAACAGAAGAGGTTGAAGAGAGCAGCAAGGAAAGAGCCAGTCACCACATTTAAACAAAAAAATTTCAACGTGTCCTTCGCCTTAGTGCTCCGGCCTGTAAACTAATGATTGCACCCCACAAATTATACATATTATATATATAAATAGAAACAAATACGTATAAATATAGATATATAAATATATATATTCTATACGATGAAAAGTCAACAGGAAAAAGGAAGATGAGAAGGATTTGGATTGCGGGGAGCAAAGCTCGTCTCGGTGTTCATCTCTGAGCTCTGGTTTTGATTTTGTAGAAATTACTGTAAAGAAGAAGAAAAACTTTTTTATGATTCTATTGAAAAGATGTGTTCTCTCACACACACCTTTTTTCTCTCTCCTCTGGTTTTGTTTTTCTTAACTCTATGCCAAAACCAATCTATCGAGTGCTGAAACGTCATTCACTTTCTTTCTTCTTCTTTTTTTTTTACGTGTACTTCTTTTCACTTTATATGAAAGGTTTTGTTTTTACTGCTATTTAATTTTCCTGTCCCTCCCCCCCCCTTTTTTTATTTTAAAAACCATGCAGTAGTTTGCTCTGTACTAGTTTGAAGCGGTTCCACCAATCATCTTATGCGACTACTTTAGTAGCCCCCTCCCATCATGCTCCAGTTGTCCGATGAATCCGCTCTTGACTCATTGATTACTTGTGTTCTTTTATGGATTTGTTATTTTTATTCATCATGTTCATGTTTTTAGTCTCTTTGCCGTCTCATCTTCCACTATCTCGTTCCCAGCTTCTGCAGTCTGTATAATAGGTTCTGATTCTGTTGTTTTTAGCTCTTATTTCTGAGATGTTTTTATCATCCATGGTAACAGTTTTGGGATGTTGTATGCCATTGTGTTTGGAAACTGAGCTTTTTTTTTTTTTTTTTTTTTTTTTTTTTCTTTCTCCTCCCCCCCGACTGTCTGTTGGTTGGCCCACTGATCCATGAGTGTTTCTGACTCTATAATCACGTCTTCTTCTTCTCCTTTTTTTAATGTTCTACTTCCTTTCCGTTTTCATATTTAACTGTTTTTAAGTTTCTTTTCCCTTTGCTATGTTTTGTTTTTTTTTTTTTTCTTTTACCCGGAACAATGTGTTGGTATGTTGGTGAGTGAGGCATTGAGGTCAATAGATTCATCTTGTTCAGATTATGGAGTACAACATCTTTTCTTTTTTTTTTTGTTTGTTTGTTTGTTTTTTAAAGAAAAGTATTAAAATAATATTTAAAAAATATTTGTGTGTTCATGGTTTTTTGTTTTATTGGTTGAGTCTACAAACAAGTGAACTTTAGTTATCCACTGTCTGCCAAGGGGGGGGGCTGTTCCATCATTTTGCTCACTGAAGAGTCATTGTTACAGTACAGCTCCACTCTGTGCACCTCCTGGATGGTACATGTGCTTTATGTCCTATGCAGACTTCACACTTTGGCCCAGTTACCTCATTCCAAATGTCTGTTTGACCTCTTATCGGGGTCAACAACGCAGATAGACTGTTGTGTTCACATCAACCTGTAGCAGTTCTAGCAATTCTAAATTTTATTTTATTTTTTTTAAATATAGCCTGACTAAAAAGGTCCCAATCAGGTATTGTCTGATGATGATAAACATAACACCTGTTACAAGATTCAGCTGTGATGACTGGCAGCTGTGATGCTTGTGTCAGGGCGGAGCTATTTCTTTACTATTGCAAAAAGGCAAGGTTTGTCTGGAGCTCGCTCAACCTGAATATTCGGTAGAGACTAAGCAGTGCAGACACAACCCATGCTAGCGTCTGCTAAGAGAACGCTTGCATTACCATTCAGGAGAGAGGAGGAATGTGAATGATGCTGCATTTCTTTTTTGCTGTTATAAATCCATTTATAATACCAAAATATAAATGCATTTGTATTTCATAATGAAAGACTCCACTTGAGGCTCAAATCAGTGTAGTGATCAACCTGCAGGTGCTTAGTGCAGCGTTAACAGAGTGTTCCCAACAGTGAGACACTGAAAAGAGGGTTTGAAAGAGAACTGTCTGAAACTGAATGTTTATATTAGCCTAATTCTGGCGGTTGTTGAAAATTGCATAGTGACATTTAAATAATAAACAGACCAGAACCTTAAAGCGGGCACAGTCACACTTATGTACAAACGAAAAGAATGACTGTGGCTAATTTTGCCAACTACTGTCACCTCTTCCTCAGCACTCATGGTTCAGACCACAACCATTGTGTAGAAGTTGGCCTTCAATTTTATTTCAACATTACGTGACTCAACTAAACTGGTGGAGTCTTTCCACATACATGTTAAAACCTGTCAAGTACTCAAAAATGCATTTGTGGAGGTTGCTGTGACACAAGGTGACAACAACACATTTTGCTATGATCACTTGCACAAATACACAGAAACACAAGTGAAAACCTTAGCAGCCATCCTGTCTCAACTGTTTAAAAATCAAGCAATAATACATTTTTGCAGTTTTAGTTCTGTGAATGTGAAAGCCAGAGAAACTTTATTGCCAAGAAAAAGTATTTACTCACCAATCCAAATCACTGAATTCACATCTTCTAATCGCTTTGACGACCACAGGTGTAAAAAAATCAAGTATATGTAAAAATCACCTAGGCATGCAGACTGGTTCTGCAAACATCTGGGAAAGAATGGTCGCTCTCAGGAGCTCAGTGAATTCCAGCATGGTACCGTGATAGGATCGCAGCAAGTCCAGTCATGAAATTTCTAAATATTCCACAGTCAACTGTCAGTGGTATTTTAACAATGTGGAAGTGATAGGTTACATAAAGTCAGAGACACATAGTACACAGAGGTTGCCAACATCACTAAAGACTTTCAGTGCGTAGAGAGCTTCATGGAATGGGTTTCTATGGCCGAGCGGAGTTTGGCTCTGCCCCTTAGCACCAGTGAAAGGAACATGCTCCCAACTCATTTCAACCATGTGCAGTGGTACAGTACGCAGTGAAGCAAGACAACGCTCCTCCAAGATCATGGTGCTACATATAAGGGACAATCAACACAGGCCTCCATAAAGTGCAAGTGTGCAAAAAACAAAAACACCAGACACAACAGAACGATGCAGACACAACAGTGCAATAGAAAAGTGCAACAATGACAGTGGGTTATGCAAAAAGACTGAGCATTGTGCAAAAAGTAACTTCGTGTATGAAGATGTGCATGTGTGTGTATGAGATTGTGCAGATAAGTGCTTGAGGTAGTGACGTGTATGAGGGTATGCATGTGTGCCTCTTGCCAGAAGGCAGCAGGGTGAAGAGTGTGTGTGAGAAGTGCACAACGCTGGTGGCTTTGTGGATGCAGCGGGTGCGATAGGTGTCTGTGATGGAGGGAAGACATGCTCCAATGAACTTCTCAGCTGTTCACACTATCCGTTGTAGGGTATTGTGATCCAATACGATGCAGTTACCATGCACAGTGATGCAGCTGCTCAGGATGCTCTCGATAGTCCCTCTGCAGATGGTGATGAGAATGTTGGGACATGGGCTTTTCTCAGGTCCCGTGTGAGGTAGAGACGCTTTCTTACTTATGGAGCTGGTGTTGAGGGTCCAGGTGAGGTTCTCTCCCAGAACACCAAGGAATTTGGTGCTCTTGATGACCTCCACAGAGGATCCATGTTGCAACACGACTGCACACCAGTGCACAAAGACATGGATGAGTGAGGTTGGTGTGGAAGAACTTGACTGGCCAGCACAGAGTCCTGACCTTAACCCATAGAACACCTTTGGGATGAATTACAGCAGAGACTGCAAGCCAGGCCTTCTCATCCAGCATCACTGTCTGACCTCACAAATGCACATGGCTGTGCGTAGTGTAGACCGCAGATACAAACTGTGCTACTTTTAGTTGTTCTCTTGGAACAAGGGTCACTGCAGCAGGTAGCTGCTCTTCCCGATACAACATCCTTTAGTTCGACCCTTAACCACTACTCTATGGCAGTACGACATAACTGTAAACTGAATACACACAGGGAGATGTGGTTTCAGTGTGTTTAAGAAGGTGTTAAATGAGTCTGAATTAGTTTTTATAGCACAACAACTTGTGATTCACACCTCTTAAAGTTAACAGCTATGTCAGCGACAGAGCCAGCATTCAAACACTTCTGCTCTACAGTTTGAATCAAGCCCTGGCCCTCCAGTACTACACATCTGAAGCCTTTGTGTGGATAAAATAACGTGGACAGTTTTATTTAAACTGTATCCTAAATCTAGTCTCCCATGGCCTTGAGCAGCTGATAAACCTGCTGCTGCAAGGATCTGCTTTGTTTCTTTATCATACTGAGCAGGGAGAAGGCTTTTCCTGTCCTCTGCATATTTGACTTTCAAATCGTTGTGTTGCATAGCTTTTAAATGGTTTGAATTAAATTCAGGGCGGGACAGAAACCAACGCATTTCCAAATACTCCACTTGGAAGAGAGGGCAGTGTGTTACACAAGTCATACCTGTGACAAGTCATACCTGTGAGAGGATGACAAGAAGTTAGCATAAAAATAAGGGATGCCCAGGACAAACTGCGTGCACCTCCAGATAAGCAGGAGTGAAAGTGGGGATCTTGAAAGGACAGTCTTGGAGTGTTTTTGTGTAAATAAATAAATTAAAGTGGAACGGCAAGAGCTCTTTTCTACTACATGTGGCAACACATTCTAAGAACCTGAGTCAGTCAGGCAAGCTGCATGTTGTCGCAGACAAGTCATGTGATCCACTTATGAACCAGAGGAGCACAGCCCTTTGCATTTTTGTCTCTTCTGCTCATGTGCACATTTTTATGTCTTCTGCAAAAGATGAAACATGTTTACTCAGCATGTTGAGGCACAAGTTTACGTTTACATTTGATTCAGTGCTGTTTTGTGAAACCTTTGCACGATATTCTTAAGGCATCTTGCAAGAAGTGTTTCCCCAAACTTTCCCTTGGCCCAGTAAAACAGGGCCCTTTGTAATGCCAAGCACTTGTAACTGATTATATGTACACTCACCGACTGTGACTCGGGTGGTAGAGCTACCAATCTACCAATTGGAAGGTCGGTGGTTCTGCCTTCGGAACAATTCATTTTTCATGGCACAGATTTAACAATGTGCTGGAAAGATTCCACAGAGGTTTGGTCCATATTGAGACAATACTCATACACATCTGCTGCAGGCTTCTTAGCTGTACATTCACGATGCTAATCTTTCGTTCCACCACATTCCAAAGGTGCTCGATCAGAAGTTTAGATGCTCTGAGCTTTGTGACACCGTGCATTATCCCGCTGTGAGCAGCCATTAAGAAGATGCCTAGTTTGTGGTCATTAAGCAAGGGAAATGGTCAGCATTTAAACGATGCTCAGTTGATACTATTGGGCCCAAAGTGTGCCAAGAAAATATCCCCCACACCATCCATGTTTCATATTTCAGAAACTGAGACTCATCAGACCAGGAAACCTTTTTACAGTCTTCCATGTCCAGTTTTGGTGAACTTATATGAATTGTAGCCTTGGGTCAGCATACCTGGATAGAAACCATGCAAACACGGGGAGAACATGCAAACTCTTTACAGAAATACCTTGGCCTTGGTCTGATGGTGAAATTGACCTTCTTCTTGCTGTGAGGCAACCGTGCTTGGTTTGAAGGTTTGAAGGATATGACTAAAGCAGATGATCACAGAATTGTTTCCATTGCAAGGAAAAAGCACTTCACAACATTTAGCAAAGTCAGGAACAAAGCAAAAGACTTAATTTAAACACACGGGGTTGTCCTAAAGTTGAGAGCAAAGTTGAAACTTGAGAACACCAGGTTCAGAGCAGACGTCATATTTAGAACGATGAAGAGTGTTAAGATGTAAAAGAGGAGACGACTATCTAAAGCACACCACATCCTTTCCCAAACACGGTTGAAGATGCGTAATAGCTTGATGGCTGACGGTAGATCTGAGTCTGCAGTGGTTACTAACGATGTGGTTGCAGATAGAAGCAGCAGCATGAATTCAGAAGGGTGTACAGCTTCGATTCAGTCCAGTGCTGCAAAACAGACAGATTCATTTCATTGACCTGACCTCAGTCCAGCTAACAGTGCTTTCATATGAAGAAGAAAATGTAAAAGCACAGACCCACAAACAAATGTCTACTGAAGGCAGCCACAGTAAAGGCCTTGCAAGACAACTCGAGGGAGACTTCTGGTGAAGTTTGGGGTTTCCAAACTTGCAGATTTCCCCATTTTTAGTGACTTCAGTTTATCCAATTAGTTTGGGGCCTGTAATTCCAAAACAATTCATGTAATACTTGTGTCAAAGCTGTTGATTGTTCAAAGCTGTTCAAAGTCTGTACGTTAATCGCAAAGTTTTCACAAAACACCTGTCGTGTTTTTAGAGGAAATATGCTCCATTTGCACGTAAGGGGCATGTGTGTCCTAGCGCGGGGGTGGGGATTTACAAATATTCAGCACACAACTTCTACCCTACATGTATGGTTTCCTCCCCCACACCCAGATTGAGTAAGAACTGCCTCAGTCTTCCTGTTAATGACATTAAAAGCACTCAGGCTTGGAAATCAATTACAAGGGAAGTCATTGGGACATCAAGGTTCTACCAAAATTGATGCCAGATGACAATAAACAAGTCCATATGACATTTATGGACACGCAAACACCCAGCCACGATCCAGAGCTGAACACATTGCACAAGACCCCACATGGTTCTGTCAAAAACGCACAGATTCACTCGCTAATGCATTCTCCTGCTTACACGCAACTAGTTCTCATGCACATGGTTTGCTTGTGGGAGGTGATCTGCTGTTTCAGCACACACACACACACACACACACACACACACACACACACACACACACACACTGGCTGAAAAGGTCTACACCCTCCTCGATAAATCTCTCTCAAGCATGTCTGCTGTCTTTGCCAGGTTGTTGTCTTGGGATCGACACAACCTTTCCTTTTTCCGCCTCTTCCTCCATCCTGTTCTAAATAGAGCTCCTCTTTTCTTTCTCTTTTTTTCCTGCTTGTATATTTTTAGCAACACAGGGCTCGTTTCCAAGTAACCTTTTGGCCTTGCTTTTGCATTACCTGATGATACCTAAACGGCACTGGCACATAGCATGTAGCCCAGAAAAGCCAAACCAAAGTTCATATTTCATATTTCTCTAGCCTTGTCTTTGAAAAAGTAATTACAGCTTGGCGTTTTCCGTACAAAAAAGGACACAACAGTGAGGTAACACTAAACATCTGCACAAAAGATTTAGGATCATTCATTTTACAAATATCACCAATCAAAACCACACGATGATACCCTGAACACCAGTGCCAGGGCTAGAAAACCAACAAAAAATGTTTAAAGGAGGAGAAACAAAGCAGTTACGAGCAAAAAACAGTAGTTGGAACTAAATTACAATGGAAATGTACACACTCTCAAATATAGCAAAGTTTTTGATAGAAATGTTTGAATTTCTTCCTTCATTACACAGAAACAGAAAGCCTGTTTTTCAGGAGGAGACTCTAAATGTTGGAGGCAATGTGGGGATCAGGAGGCTAACCGCTGGAATATGGAATATTTTGGGGATGTCTGGTGATGAGGTCCGTACTAAAGAAACAGGCAGAGCAAGTAATACTGCTCTGCCCATAGTTTCCACTTTATTCTTAGGAAATGTAGATTTTCAGACAAGATGACCACATTAATATATATTTAGTATTCTGATGTATCTGTTGTGCAGGGCCACGGGTCAGATTTGAACCCGGGCCGGCCGCTCTCAGCCATGTGGGCGCCCACTCAACACGCTGACCTAAACCAGTGCCCCGATGTGTTTATGTTATCGCTTCCAAATTGTATAAAGTTCCCATAATCTAGTAAAAATCTATCGGTGGTGGAAGGTAAAACATTGTACTAGTTCTGCTACTTGCCTTGTAAACATAAACAAGGGTTGGTCTCATGTCTCAAACAACTTTATTCACATGCAGCCCACTGAGATTAAAAATTTCCCCTTTCTGTAAAGTGCACATGACCAGCTTGTGACAAGAACATGAGTGACGGTGATTTCAATGCACTAAATCAAAAGTTAAACAGCTGACAACCACTGATGATTTCACATGAAGTCCTCTTTCGTGCTGTCCTGTTGAAAGTTTTAGGAATATTTGGTGAATTAATTCAGTGCCACGTTACCACCAGACACATGGTTATGCATATTATTTTTAATGGATACCAGGATATCTATATTGATATGGTAATGTGTTAGGCACAAAAGAATGTTGGGTTGTTTGATAGAAATGAAAATCATCAAGTTACAGAAGGCTGAACCACATCAGCGCATGTTCCTAATTAGACAACGGATGGTGTCCTGGGGGAGCTCCGCCCAGATCTGGATAAGAGCGCCAATAAGCTCCAGGACAGTCTGAGGTGCCTCGGATGAAACAAAGCATAATGTCCCAGAGATGCTCTGGGACCAAGGGTCCAAGGGTTTCATCCCAATACGTTATGGCAGGAGTGCTGTTACTTAGTCTACGTGTCCCTCAATGGATATGTTTCCCCAGACAATCAATTACAAACTGGTCAAACTGGTCGTCCTGAACGATGTTAGGCAATAAAATGTTCTCCATGGTGTCTCCAGACTCTTTCACACCTGTCACAGGGGTGAAAAGCACAGGATGCCAATGGTGAACCTCCAGATAAAGACTTCCACCATGAGCATTCATCCTACATTAAAGCAATTTCTAAACAATTAAAGTACAGAAGTTCTATTTTTCACTATCCTCTACAGAAAGTTCTCTTTTTTCCCCCAATGTGTCCACAGTATGAATTTTCCACAGGAAACTTTCTGTGAATTCACAAAAAGAATTTTTGTCCTGTTTAAAGTCCAAAAAGTCACACTGACAGATTTCTTTCATTAACTCCAGCAGCGTTTGTACTGTTGTCATGTATAAAAACATACTGTTGAAACCTCTTTTTCTTATGTTAAGATATTGCAGGGGTTAAATGCATGGTTACATTTCTTTACACTGTGTGAAAGGGGAGTTTCACTGTTACGGCCCCAAAATACAAAATTAGTTAAACAGCCCCGGTTTAGACTATAATAAACACAATACTGTGGCTGAAATCCACACTTTATCTGCAAAATAGTTTATACCTCATCAAAAAACTGTATGAAAAGCACAAAACATCCAATCAGGTCGCCCTCCCTCTGGATTCCCCAGCTCTCCATATCCTAAAAGATTACCACTCTGAGATTGGTTGCTTTTTATTGGTTACCGGCACAGAATTGCTATTATCACTGCAGAGCTGAAGAGCCAAGAGATCTTACAGGATATGTGCGATAATCACATTTCCCCAAAATTTCAATCAGCTGTGAATGAATCTTATTGCTGAATTTGTGAGACAAGCCCTGTTTTCTTGCCACTGTTTAATGTCCACTTACCAGGAAATCTGCTGTAAAACATAACTCATAGTGCAATAACATAAAATTTCAACCATTAAATTTAATATCATACTGCTCTGGCCTGCTGGTAACCTTGGCCTGCTCTGTGTTACACCATAATATTAGAGATTTGTTAGAGTTTGCACACTGTCAAACAGGTGCGGAAGAAACAGACGGCAATCGGCATCCTTTTCTCTATGACTACGGCATACCCAGCCTCCGGCCAGCTGCCTCTGACACTGGGAGGAAATAAGGAAATGGAGGAGCCCAATACAGCTAACTGGAAACTGTGAGTGCTGGAACAACCACACACTGGACACACATTGTGAAATGCAACCCGCCTAATAAGGAAAGCAGATTGAACATGCTGAAGAAACATGTCTGAACCATTTCTCACATCCTAACCAACCACATAGTGGGTCACTGGTGTAAACAGGAAGGGGTATAAAAAAGCGCTACTAAAGGCCTCATTTTGAGGCCTCGAGGTTTTGCAGATATGAAACATGAACGTAGACCCTGTGACATCATCCAGTGGTTTTGTACTCCATATTTTGAAGGGTTTCAAAAACCAGAAATTTCAAAATTTCTACTTTCAAAGAGTTTGAGTGCTAAGTTTTTAGCTAACCCTAGCATGTAATACTAGCAATATATGGATGTAGCGGTCGACATCCATATATTGTATGGGTGCGACACACACACTGCAACACACACCTGCTAATTAGTGTTAACTAACAGCAATTCCTGGAATTTCACTCACCAAAACTAAAGCACCAACTTCCTGGACCAATATCACAAACACAAGCGAGAGTTCCAGCTCAATTATAAAGGTGAGGCCTAGCAGACACTGCAAGTCAAAGTAGTCAATCAAAGTGGCCAGCACGCAAATGTTAAGCCTTGGTAAGCATTAAAAAGGTGAGCTTTTAAAAAAAAATCCCATCCTGTGTGGTTTTTACGAAGTACAAATTAGCACCAAATACTTTGGGGGCCTTTTTGGGGTGTTCTTTTGGAGCCAGCCTCAAGTGGTCATCAGAGGAACTGCAGTTTTTTTTTGCCACTTCCACTTTGGCCTAATTTGCAGTTATAGATTTGAGACTGAGTAAATATACAACATGCATATGACTTCCCATTCGGTAACAAAATATATTTTGAAATATATTTTGAAATGTATTTCAAAATATATTTCAAAATACAATTGAAAATTAATTAAAAATCTTTCAAAAGTATATTTTACCCTTCATATATTTCAGTCAAAGAAAACACATTCACATATAACAACTGAGAATCTTTATTTGATATCTAAAACAAACATAGCATATAAATCAAGCTAGGAACATACATTATACAACTTTATTCTTATAACATGCTTAAACATGCTTAAACATTCTAAAATTATATACATATAATATCATTAGTTAATCATTAAGCGTGTAATCATTAGTTATTATTAATCTCTGGCTCTCTTTCACAGTGTGCATTTTGTCCTGTTGGAACAAATGAAAAGAAAAACTGAATTGAAACTGATCAACAAAGTAATTGAGAAAGATCAAAAATAATAAACTAATTCACAAAGGAAGAAAAAAAATCAGAGGAACTCAGCTGTCTTGGTTGCAAAGATTGACTGAGGTTTACACAGCTTTAATTACTTTGAGCCTTTACTACTACAATACATCAGATGTGACAGACACATCCAGCCTTAAAGCTCACTACAAACCACGTGATCATTTACAGTTCACCTGCTACTTTAGTTTATATCAGGGGTGTCAAACATAAGGCCCAGGTGCCAAAATCAGCTCAGCAGAGACTACAATGTGGCCCACTGAAAAGCTTTGCTTTTATTATTATTATTATTATTATTATTATTGTTAATGTGAAAGAGGGAATAGAATTTAAACTTTTAACTGTTTCTGTCGTACGTTTCACAGGTTTTTCTATTGATTAATTATGCCAGAAACGTTTCTGCAAATGTTCCACTATAGAAAAAACATTATGAACAAGCTACCTGAACTTGTGTAATTTTACACATTGCAGTTGTTTTTCTTACATGAAGATATCTCGGGTATTATGATGTAAAATTAGCTCCACATCCCTGGTTTTTATCTGCCGCCTGAGTAGCGTCCTTGCCCACTCTGTCAATCACTCTGACGCTCCGCTCTCATTGGCTGACATGCCCCACCGCCAGCCAAACAGGGTGGATACCAAAAACGCGCAGGTTGGCAGAAGGAACGACCAAAAAGCTCCAAGCTGCTCGTTTAGTAGAACGAGTTGGAACAAACGAGGGAGCGGCTGCCGCGCCCTGTGTACGCCTCCTGGGACAGAGTTACTGCGCACAGGTAACAAATGCTAAGCCCACCGGAAGCGAAACAAAAGTTCGAGTAAAGGTGACGCAGAAGACCGAGCGTATTTAACTTTTTTGGACTCAAAAGTAAAAGGTGGACTTGAGCCTCGATAGAAACAGAAAAAAACCCATATCATAGTAGTTTTTTCGGCCCTCTGTTTTTGTGGGGTTTTTCCTTTTTTCCACTTTTGCTTTGTGAGCTGGGGAGGAGTTGTCAGGTGCGAAAACAAGCAAAGATCTAACCTGGATAACTATACCTGCTGGAGGCGTTCACAGACGACTAAAGGTGAGTTCAAACTCGTCTCCCGCTACACATTCACACTTCTTCTGTATTAAAAAAAAAAATCAGCGGAGGGCGACGAGTTTGAAATGCGCGCCCGGGGAGAAGAGAAATGTTTGTACGGTGCTTCATTGTTTCCTCCGTGCGGAGGTCGCGACTCCCGTGATCGTGCGAAGGTATCTGCGCGGAAGGAGTCTGGAGCTCATTACCTTACGGAGAAGCAGCCGGTCCCTTTTTTTCTTTTTAATGCAGCTAAGCAGTTTTGCCACGCTTACTACGAGGGCAGTGTTAACTTTCTTCCAAAGTAAAACAACCATTTTTCTTCCCTCTGCCTTTATTTTCCCGGATATCTACACAGCACACTGCATATGCAAATAGAAAAGGAAAGAAAACGCCAAACGCACATTTACAGCACAGGTGTCGCCTACAGGAAAACAGCCCTGCAATAAAGTTAAACTGTTCCGTCTGTGGACGCAGTGTTACGGCGTGTTCACTTCACAGAGTTAGTGTTGAGTTTACAGTAAGTCCCAAAAAGCGAAAGCAGCAAATTTGCATACGAAAAGCTTCACTTCAGGACCAGAGTATTGAGACAAAGTAAAACTGTATCTGTGCCTCTTCATAAACCACCATAAAGTTAACATCTCTGGTTTGCTTATTTTCTGATCCATCGCTCATTTGTACACTCTTACCAGGTTTTCGGAAGTTTTTAACCTTTTTTTTTTTTCCTGTTTAGTTTGACTAAGTTATTTTGGAGGGAGGGCTGTTCACATTATTCAATTCAGAGGTATAGAAAAAGCACTGATTTGCTTTTGTACTGAGTTTGAACGGCTGTGTCAGTGTTCATATGAAAGATGTGACAGGACAAACCTTATTTTGTGAATGGTAAATGGACTGCTTCTTGTATAGTGCTTTTCTACTCTACTCAAGCACTCTAAACGCTTTATTACACCTGGCCTGTCAGCTGAGGTTTGAATTGATATGAAATGCTAATGATCACTGCATCGAAAGCATGTTTTTTCACAAGTTAAAAAGAAAACGCCAAAAGAAACACACCTATTGAATCCCAGTCTTAAACATGCAGTAAACACACACCACCTCAAACTTGTATATACATTTTAAATGACATTCCTGATCCAGTCTCACTATTTATGCATATCAGCAGTGCATGTCCTCTGTCTTTATTACAAGATATTCACTTGGGCTTTAAAAACAAACAAAAATAAGATTACAGGAAATGCTAATTATGGGAATGAAGATTTAAAGAAAAACAAGGGTTAAGGGGGGGGGTTAAAAACAGCTTAAGTTTTAAAAGTGAAACAAAGACTGGATCAGTCATATCAGGAGAAACAAGCAGCTGTCTGTGCGTGTGTCTGGGTGATTAAAGTGCTAAAGGTAATCTCCATATAGGTGACACATGGTGAGTGGTGTCAATACTTCACAGTAGAAGAGAGAGGGTCCTGTGGAGAGAAGTACAATCTCAGTTTTACCTGGAATCAGAGGTCACAAACACAATCAATTGTGTCTACCTACACCGTCGTATTGGTTTCAGCTATTGTGGGGGTGCATGCATTTCCTAGTACTGTTTCCTATTCTAAAGAAAGGCTGGCTGAAGTCAATAAGCTAAGCCTCTTTCTTTAGGGAGAAAGAGAGCAACACTGAGGGGAGGAGGGAGAAAAGGCCTTGGGTGTGGCTCCCCTGGTAATGACCAGTTTCCATTCAAACCGGTGTTTACTGATCTCGTCGAGTCCTTTCACGCACAAACACAGACACACGATGCATGAAAACTCACGTGCGCGCACACACACACAGTGGTCAAGTTTAGAGGAATGCGCAAAAGTCTTAATTAGGTGTGCAGGAAATGCTGTAATTGAATGTTAGCCGGTGGTGACAGTTGGTTGGTCTTTGTTCTAATGCAAGCTGGTTTGTTGTCGTGAACTTGTGTGTTCAGGTCACACGTATCAGTTGTAAACCCACTAAGACAACAGAAAATGTGGGAAGGGGAAACTGCTAAATGTATGTGTGAATGGAGGGGGAGGGTATGAGACTGTAACCCACAACTTCCTAACATCAGCTTCTTTCTCCTTTTCACATGTCAAGTATTTGTTAGGCATACGTACTCGTATGCCTAACGATTTTCGGTGTGTGTTCAGAACTGTAGCTGCTGTTACAGCTTAAGCTCGACTTAAGCTGACCAAGTTTTACTTTTGGTCTTTAGATTGAGCCTGTAATAATACTTTATTTTTGTAGTGTTTATCAGATAATTGTATTATCGTTATGTAATAATAATAATAATAATAATAAAAATTTCAACATAAAGTGCATTTTTATTTTCTTAAAAAAGGCAGAAACAAAAGGTTATTTGACCAGCTTCACCTTTAAACTCCGAGTAACCTTAGCCAGCATTCTTTTGTAAATTAAGCTAAAACAGTGATCATCAAACACTTTAGTGCAAAAAAACAACAAACTCATTGGACTCACAATACCTCCATGCTTATTTATTGTCTGTCTCTTTCAGCCAGTTATTTAGACAAACTAGCCTGTTCACATTTTCAGAGCTCAAGGCAGATCTCTCTTTTTTGTTACTATGTATTTTGCAAGTGAGAACAGTCTCTCACATGGGAGAGAAGTGGCAGGACTAACCAAATACTTGCAGACCAGGACAGACATCTGTGGGTAGGTCCCTGCTCGACTGGAACACAGGGCTCATCTGAATCAGTAGCACACTTTCTAACCCCCTGTCTTCTACCACTGATACTAGTCTACAGTCAAGAGAATTTGTAAGTTTGTCTGATGTTGACTTAGTAATTTTGGTCCTGAAGCCAGTCATTTCATCAAGTTTGGCCTGCCGACAACTTTTGTTGGTACTCAAACTGCTAACTCTAACAGCTCCCACAGTTTCTGTGCTGCATTTAGATGGTGCCATAAAGTTAAAGTGCTTCAGTGGTATGCAAACTCTGTTTGCACAAAACCACGCTTTTATCAAGGCTTCTGTCGGATAGACTGTAGAAATGAAATTTGCCTTCGTTCAGTTCTAGCAACACGCTTTCTTCTGATTCTGCTGGGTTTTTTTGGGGGGGGTTTGTAGCTGTGTGTGTCACTGTAATCGGTATACCAGGAAATCATGCATTAACAAAAGTTCCCCTTTGCTTGAAATGTAAAGTGCGATTAAATATGTTAATTTTTTTCACACAATGTTTTTTCAAATGAATCACAATTAACGCACTAAATTCCCACCCCTAATTTTTACATTCTTGAACATTCGTCCAGAAGTTTGACATAAAAGGACAAAAGTAGTCACGTGTGAATGAGTACCATTACTGAGTATCCATCCATCCATCCATCCATTCGCTTCCGCTTATCCTTTTCAGGGTCGCGGGTGGCGCTGGAGCCTATCCCAGCTGTCATAGGGCGAAAGGCAGGGTACACCCTGGACAGGTCGCCAGTCTGTCACAGGGCTAACACACAGGGACAGACAACCATTCAC
>NW_005187546.1:1504416-1510580 GCF_000239375.1 Pundamilia nyererei | reverse complement strand
GTCTAATGTGCAGTCAGCAGCTTTTGAAACAACCAGCACTGAGCATTCATGCTACAGTAAAATGACCAGTTTTAAAATGTTTATATTTTTAACAAATCTAAGTAATATTTTGCAGCATTAACTTCCTGTCTTACAAGATATGACAGTGTTGCAGTTTCTGGTAAATTTCACCATTTCTATTATCACCATTGTCCCATCATCATCTGATAACTTTTTTTTTTAAATTTGAACATGCAGACAGTCTGAAGAGGAAAGCCCAGCTTATAAGATGAAGTTGATATCCGCCGTTGCATGTTATCTCCAACGAGGGTTTTAGACTTTGCTGAGCCAGCTAACATTGTGTTGAGCTAACCTTTATGTACCCGTCTACAACCTAGACCAGAGTTGCTGCAACAGATTTACTATTATTTCTCAATTTGTGTGAGTAGCAAGCTCTTATTAGTGCATCAGTTTGATATTTTGGGAAATGACACAAAGTCTGGCCATTAAACTGTCCTACATACAAAAAAGTGTTAAATCTTATTTTTACACTTTACATCAGATGAGACAACACGATTTGTTGGTGAGCATTAGCAGTGTGCCTTTAGCTTCACTTTTACAGTACAGAAGTATTATCAACTTAGTGGTATTTTTTTAGTTACCTAATTCTGAAAATGCTGTCAGTTTTCCTTTTAGGCAGCAAGTTTTTATTTTTATTATTTGTCTACCAGATGTTCACTCTCGCCAACTTGAGGCAGACTATTCAGTAACTTCTCACTGACTAGTCACTTACTTTGTGTGTCACATAGCAGCATGTCTGTTGTGCCTAAAACGGTTCGGAAAATGCGATGAGCACTTCAGTTGTGGCACATCATGTGACAGCAGCTGCTTAGTGCAGCTTAAGATGCACTTTGCACTGAAGCGTTGTGGTTTTGTGCTTTTTTTTGAAATAGGAAAATACAAATTCGCAGAACTGTCAGCCGTAGTGCTCAAGGTGCCTTCTGAAATCAAAGTATGTTTGCAGGTGAAACTTAAATGGCAGTTGGACATCTAATTATGACTTAAGAGCTCGTCTTTTTATTAATATCTTTGGCTCAATGCACATGTAAACATTTCGATGTCAATTGCAGACTAATGTTGGGCTTTTACAGAGTTGGCCAATGTGATTATGCATTTAAAATAAGGAGTGGACTTGTCCACTTAGTACAATGGGTAAAATTAAAGTATGACTTTAAAACACAAATCCAACAACGAGAATTTTTTTTTTTTTTTTTTTTTTTAAAGCTGCAGCTGCTGGTCGTATGTAGTCGAGGTAGTATTGCATTCATAAAGGGAATAGCATCCTTCTCACCTTCCTGTTGCTCGCCACAAATTTGTGATGTTGTTCGGTGAGTTTCAGACACATTCCCATGCACACCACTGTTTCACTACTTTTAACCATTTGGATCCTTCCACATTCTGTCACCACAGGGATAGAATGTGGAAAGGCTTTTTTTTCTTTTTCTTTTTTAATTTCCTCACCTGTTTTAATTTGTTGCCTCGATCAAAAATTGAACCCTCTTTCCTGCAGTGGTCTCATCCATCACTTCATTTCCAACCTGTGAAGTTTCCACTCCCGCTGCATTTCTCACATTTTTAATTTGGCATTTCTTTCCACACATCCTTGGTAGGAGAACGGGTCAGTGTGTGTGTGTGTGTGTGTGTGTGTTTGGATTAAGATTGAGTTACATAGCTGGATTGTGTAATTGTGAGGTGTGTCTCTTCTGCAGGGAGCAGCTCTGCTGTTTCCATTGTTGGGAGAGTTGAACTTGGAACTGACGGCACTGCGGTGTTGTCGTGCAGTGCTGCGTTTCACAGGAGAGTGGAGACTGTGCGAGGTTGTGCTGCTGACTCAACAATAAGAGCACACTGTGCAGCATGTACAGGTTTACCCTAAATAAGGGATTAGTCAGTTGTTGGGTGCGTTTTGATCTGGGCTGTGTTTGGTTTCAGTTACAATCATTTAAAGCCTTGCCTGTTCTTGTTGTGACATGTCAGATAGGACTTACTCAGTCGTAGTATATGAACGTAGTGTATAACGTTGCTTTTCTTACAAATCAAGGTTTTCTGGCTTGTACAGGGCAAAGTTACTTACGATGTGATTCTGTGGTAAATGTATAGATCCTTATTTCTATTTTTTGCCAAAAAAAGCTAACAACCTTTTCGTTGGGGCTTCAAACCTTAACCTTAAAGCTTACGTGCTGGAGACGGCTCAGTAGCTAAGGATGCGTTAGATAAGTTGATTAATCAGATAGTTAATGCAAGAAATGCCACTCACGTATTTCAACAAAGCTGATTAGATGTGCACGTAGTCTGAGATGTTCTGAACAACAAAAAAGTGATGCGACTCACTTCCAGCAATTACTTCTCTGATAATGTAAATTGATTTCAGTTCAATTGAATAGGAAAATAGTTGCTGTGCACTCAAACTTATTTTCTGCAGCACGACACTGAAGCATCAGAGGACTGAAAGGGGAGGTGACCTGTTTATCCACAGCTTGCGTGGGGGCAAATCTTGCATACTGCTTTATCTTTGTTGGCTGGGTCAACTTTATTATCGCAGCTTAGCCCTGTTTGGGAACAGCGTTATCTTTCTAGGATTATAAAATAAGTGTGTGTTCGGAAACTGCCCTCTGAGTGCATGCTTTGTAGTGCATTGTAATAAGTCATGTCAACATGTCTGCATTAGTTTAACAGGAAGAAGAGCCTCTGTATTTTTGATAATATTGGAATGTCACATGTAAGGATAATCTATTTAGATGCTGCTTTCAGTACATAGATTTGATGAAGGTTAGTGGCGTTAATAAAGTGCTCATTTGTATTGGTGCAAAGTCAGTTTGAACTTGCTGCCCTACCTTTTCACTGTGAAAGAATATAACGGCAAAAAGCAGGATGTTTTCTTTTCTTTAAACGCTCAGTAGGGGTGTTTAGTTTATTTAGGTGATTTTAATGAATTATTTATTGATACCTTACAATTTTCATTCCATATTAGGTATCACATTTTGTTTGGCCACTAGATACAAAAAGCTTTTCTGGTGATTTAACCCCAACCTGGGGGGGGGGGGGAGGAATCCAGTGCTTTTACCGCTATAGTGCTGTATATCTCTGTACAAGGGTGTCTAGAAATGGTTTGTTCGCACTGGTGTTTGACTCTGTTAAGACAGCGCAAATGCATAGATGTTCTGACTGTAATTTGAGCTTGACCTTTGATGGACGGCAACACCGGGATAAGCTACAAGGGACAAAAGCCACAGCTATTTTGCATTATAAACATATTTGTCACTGTTTTTCCAGTCTGATTTATAGCCATAGTAAAATGCCCCTGTACATCTATAATTGTCCTTTGTGCAGAGCAGATCAAAGTAAAGTAGTTTGGCCATAATGCACAGAACCACATATGGATAAAAACCAAACATGTATTTGCTCAAACGTGGTGGTGGTGGAGTTGTGTTGATTTATTTTATTTTTTTTAGATGTGGACACCTTGCAGTTCCCGAGTTGACCACGTACTCATCAGTATACCAAAGTATTCTAGAGTCAAATGTGAGGTCATATGACAGCCAGCACTGAGTGATGCAACAGCACAATGATCCCAAGCACAGCCGGTTACTTTTGTTGGAAAAGGAAAAAAGAATCGAGGTGTCGCAATGGTTCAGTCAAAGTCCAGACCTCAACCTGACCGGGAATTAAAGAGAGCGGAAATGACTGCCTGCAAGCTGCAATGAACTGAAACAACCATGTAAAGAAATTAATACACTGTGATGTGAGAGACTAATAAAGTAAAATGGCAAATCATGACTTTAAGTTATAAGGTCTACTTAGTATTTACCTCATCTTTAGACCTGGTAAATACTTGGTTATTTTGTCATCCAAATATTGCTTTACTTCCTTCTTACCTTAATCTTGTCAAACTATATTATTTTAAATGTTTATTCTCTAAATGCTAAAAATTTTAAGTTAAATATTTGCTGTCTATGTTGGATATCATTTCGCTATAACCAGTTTCTGTAGTTTGTTAATAAATGCTTATCACTGATTTTGAACTGTTATGCATAATTTAATGTTTGCTCAAACTTACTACTTTTTCTCCAGAATGTAGATGTGCATCCAGAGAAGTCCCCAGGCTTTCAGACGTCTGGATAACTCCAGTCCTCACCTGCACAGCTAATGGCATGCCGATCTCCAAACCTCCCAATGTGGCGAGTGTCAGTGGTGCCCTAATCCTCCTCCTTCTACTCTGCGTCTGCAACACCACCCTACTCTTTCTACTCATCAACGTTTTTCTCATCCCACACCCCGCTCACGCCTCAGGATGGGTAACATAACCGGTACCTGCCATGACAATGAGACCATCGACTTTTTCTACAACAACAGTGGAAAAGCCATTAATACTCAATGGAAAAAGCGTGACGTTCTTATTGTCACGCTGGGCTTGATTGTTTGCTTCATTGTTATTTTTTCCAACTTTTTGGTAGTAGCGGCCATTTTCAAAAACAGACGGTTTCACTTTCCCATCTACTACTTGTTGGGTAATATGGCTTTGGCAGACCTTTTTGCAGGTAAATTTTTTTCCATTTATTTTTGTAAAACCATTTGTGAAATAACTTAAGTTCACAGAAAACCCTTCACAAAGAGAAAGTAGAGCAAAATAGAAACACATTCTCACAGTTGTTTCCATTGAAAAGCAACAGTGATCTCTTAAACGCAAACCATGAATGCCAAGTTGGGGATTCTTGGACAGTCAGGCAACCTTTTGAGTGTGATTTAATAGTACTCCTGACTATTTCAACTAAGTTTGTACTGATCACAGCGATAGCATGTTACCGTGATGAGTCTCGGACATCCTCATATTTCATGTAAAGATTGTTCATTGTCCTGCTCTGGTAACAACGATAGACTCTACTCAGAATGTAACAGTGCAAATGGTTTACCTCTGTTTAAAAGATCTCCTCACTTTCCTCCTCCTAGGTTTTGCGTATCTCCACATGATGTTTCATACTGGTCCCTGGACTATAAAGCTATCACCGAACCAGTGGTTTACTCGTCAGGGGTTGATAAATACCAGCCTGACAGCCTCGGTCCTCAACCTCCTATTCGTGGCTGTGGAGCGCCACCAGACTATCTTCAACGTCCAGCTACACAGCAGCATGAGCACTCGGCGTGTTTTCATAGTCATGCTGTTAATTTGGCTGGTGGCAATAATCATGGGCCTCGTTCCCCAAATGGGTTGGAACTGCACGTGCCATCTAAGTGAATGCTCCACCATGGCACCGCTATACCACCGCAGCTTCCTGATATTCTGGGCCGTTCTTAACTTGATGACCTTCTCCATCATGGTGGCCGTATATACCCGGATCTTTCTCTATGTGAGGCACAAGGGCAGGCAGATGTCACAGCACACTTCGATGACAAGACAGAGAGAAACCATGATGAACCTGATGAAGACAGTCTCCATGATCCTGGGTAAGGGAGTGCACACAATACATATCAAGTCAAATAGTTATGTTTGGGAGATAACTTTGCGTTTTTAGCTTCATTTAAAAACATCACGCTAACAGAAAAGCTTTTGAAGAACCCAAAATGATGATAAAGCGTGTGCCGACCTCAGCACGGCAGCCAGGCTGGTTCCTTTTACCTGTTCACTGCTTTTGAACAGGTAAAAAAAGCAGCGATGAGCAGTCGGGCTGCATCCTCCATTTCTACCTGTTCATGTTTCTACAGTAGAATCACCATAGAGATCACTTTAAAATATCTTTGAACTGGTTTTCAGATTTTCTTTGTGTTGCTTATTTTGTGAAAACACTAAAAGAAAGCTCTTACATGTGTGCTCATTAGGACAGGGATTTGTGTCAGTGCATTGCACTGTAGCCTAAGGTTTGTATTGTTAACTGGTAATTATGAGAATGCATTATGGACTAACATGAAAATAATAATAACAAGTTTTAGACTGCTCTCTGGCAAGTAATTACCGTAATATATATTGTAGAGTGTCTACCTTACAATATGAAATGAAACGCCTTGAAGGTGACTGTGATTTGGTGCTATATAAATACATTGAATTACTTTTGAGAAAATAATGGTGTGTGTGTGTGTGTGTGTGTGTGTGTGTGTGTGTGTGTGTGTGTGTGTGTGTGTGTGTGTGTGTG
>NW_005187546.1:1467698-1503555 GCF_000239375.1 Pundamilia nyererei | reverse complement strand
CAGCAGCCAGGATTCAGTTGCTCTGGCATGTAAGGAAGTTGAGGAAAAGCCAGAGCATGTCCTGACAGGGAGCTGCATAGTTTTGTTAGCGTGACAGAAAACTGCTCGTTTCTGCCGGCATGACACTGCTGACAATTTGTACCTGCGAGCAACATCATCAAGACAGTGAGGACATTTCCTCATTTTATCAT
The DNA here is from genome assembly GCF_000239375.1 of Pundamilia nyererei. Lineage (NCBI taxonomy): Eukaryota > Metazoa > Chordata > Actinopteri > Cichliformes > Cichlidae > Pundamilia > Pundamilia nyererei. The sequence continues at coordinate 1,503,364 of NW_005187546.1, read as the reverse complement.
TCTGAGAGACACATAAAGCCACTATGCACCTGAGTGTGTGGTCTCACATCCTTTAACGGTTTTTGCAGCTGGTAGTTTTGCATATATTAGTGCTGAGCATGCTACCAAAGTCTGCAGATATTATACAGAACAGACCACTGAACTGGCTAATCTGTGTGGTGTGTGTTCCCTCATATGCTTCCCCCTACCCTTAGAAATTAACAGAGTTGTAAAGAATTTCTTTCTCCCCCCTGACTCTGTAGGCTGCTTTGTGGTCTGCTGGACACCCGCACTGGTTGTGCTGCTGCTCGATGGTCTAAACTGTGACAGGAGTTTGGTGCTAGGCCCCGAGAAATACTGTCTGGTGCTGGCAGAGTGCAACTCCTTCGTCAACCCCATCATCTACTGCTTCAGGGACCAAGACATGAGGAGGACCTTCAAGGAGATTCTGTGCTGCAACTGGTCTCAGAGGCACAAGAACAGAGGCTTCTCTGAAGTTAAATTTCACACCGTGGAGCAAGAGGTACTGTCCGAGAGCAATGGAATCGATGACAGCAATCACAATCAAAACAAGCACATGCTCTAAGGACTGTTTATGATTTTAGGCCACTTGATATCATGCTGACTGTAGTCAGATGATCTGTCCATCTAAATATTTTGAGAGAGATGTGCGACAGCAGCGTAGCTGAATGTGGCTCCTTGTTGTTGTTGTTGTTGTTGTTTTTTTGTTTTTTTTTTTAATCTATCTATATATCCATTAGGGGTGCAACGATACACAAAATTCTCGGTTCGGTTCGATACTTTGGTGTCACGGTTCGATATTTTTTCAATACAAAAAAATGTTCATGCTTTTTTTAATTTGTCATTTATTAAAATTATAAATGTATATTTTAACTCAAACGTACAGTTTTTAAATTTAATGTTGCTGAAACAACAAAGGGATAAAATAATAAATCTATCTGATCGAGAAATCACTCATCTTTGGAAAAAGAGAGTTTATCACAGAGAAATGGCTCTTTCCAAAATAAAAGCTATACTATACGCTTCTTCTGGGCTATATTCTCAGCAGCATATTAAACATATCAGGTCCCCATAAGGAGAATCATGTGCTAACGGCTGTCTAAATGACTCGGGTAAAGTTTGTAGCATGCGTGCTTGTTGTTTTTGTCTGCTTCCACTTGTCTTTGCACTAGGATGATGTCGACGTAAATGTGCGGTCATATTCATTTTGTTCCCACCAGTGCTGTCAGCACTAGTGGGAACTGGAATGACGTTAACGCCACAACACGGCAAATCTCCGTTAACGAGCTACCGCGGATCGCCCCGTGCGTGGGGCTGGTGCAAACTGCGCTAACGCAGTAGTTCCCACCCATGTAATTGAGCATTGCGTGGCACATCCATCATACTGTTTTACTTTTGTCCATGACGCGTTTACCTTCAGGGTCATACGTCACATGAAGACCAAAATAGTTCCAAAGGCCAGATCTGAATGAGGGTGGGGGAGGTTCAATTTGCCATGTTGCAACGAGCTTAGCTTCTGTCTTGCTAGCTTGCGCTGCGCTCAGTGGATCTGCGCTCGACAGTGCAGCCTAGGCGGAGTAGTTGAACGCAGATCCACTGAGCTCTCAACTCAGACAGCATCGTAAGAAGAAAAGTTGATAAAATAAATTAAAAACTTTGTATTGTTCGATACAAATGCGTACCGAACCGAAAGCACTGTATCGAATGGTTCAATATCGATACGAGTATCGTTGCACCCCTAATATCCATATAGATAGATAGATAGATAGATAGATAGATAGATATTTGTTGTTTAATTTCCTGAATGTCATGCCTGCAAAAAGTCCAGTTTGTGCCAGGTTTTCAGTCTATATACACACAGTTTACACACTGCATCCAGTAGTTTCGTCCATCTGTCAGTGAGACCTGGCAAATCTGCAACATGCGACACAAATCAGGGAAGAGCAGACACGGCTAGTCTTTGCGCAGGGAGGCTGATCAGTTAGGTGTCCGATGTTTTTGTTTGTTTTTATTCTTATTGCAGTGCTTCTTACTGCAAAGAGCTGAAAAGACTCGTTAATTAATTGCTTATAAGTAAAATGTTGCAGAACCTCTCAACATCTCCCTCCAGTTAAAATTGAACAACAGGTTAGAAGCAGTTTGATCAGAGCCAGCTGCATAAAACTGTAAATGCAGCGTGCAGGGACAGTCTGTAAAGTGCTTCACATTACTGTCTCCACTCAGTTATACTGAGAACTTGGGTTGCGGAAAGATAACTTTTTAATTATTATTAGTATTATTGTTGTTGTGGCTTACTTTTTCCTTTTTTTCTTTTTTCTTTTTTTTTTTTTTGGTGCATATTTTGAGGAAGTTTCTATTTGGAAAAACCACGTATCTTCACTGTAGTGCTCACTTCCCCAGTCAAAGCCTTTGTGCTGTTTTTTTTTTCTTTTTTCATATATTCAGCTGAGAGCTTGTCTATGGTTGTATTATGTGAAAATTGTATTAGTCTTTAGAAGTGCACCAGAAACCGCAAGCACGGCGTTGATGTGCACTTTGCATACATGTGAGTTATTGTGTTCTTGTCTGTCTGAGCGATTGTAAACAAATGTGCTTTTTTTGTTGCGCTGCAGTATCAGTGTTGACTGGTCCAAGAGATGGTTTAGTTCATGGCGATTGGTCACATCACAGCATTTATTGAGGCGTAAACAAACACTGCACTTGTAGAATTTCTTTTAGTAAGGATGTGAGAAAAAACACATTCAGAGAAAACCTCCAACAGAGGTCCAAAACACAGAACTCATTCAACACAGTGACTTTGTGTTAAATGTTCCATAACTTAAACTTTGATATTCTACAATGTTTCTTTTTTTTTATTATTATTATTATTTAATCTAGGATCTGTTGGTTGTGTGCTTCCTTCTTTCAGTTCTTGTTTCTCACACTTTAATCCTGCCACTAAATTCTGTGTGGATTTGTGGCAGACTGTGTCAGAGTCAGTAATGTGGAAACTGGTAAGCAAATGGCCTTTCTGTTTCTGTTCAGCTCACAGCTGCAGACTCGTCACCATCATTTAGAAATCTCCCACTTCTTTTGTGTGTGCACGTTGCACCTGGCTAAACTATGATTTATGTGGGGTCTTGTTTGCGACTGCTTTGCATTTACCTTCCGTTTCACTGTCAAATGTAAGCTGACTTTGCTAACTTTGGTATTAAATCTGAAAACGTGCGACATCTAAACCCATACTCGAATGTGTACCGCACGTGTTGAGAGAGTACACACTGCTGTGTGATGCTGTTGATGGAGGAGGTCAAGAGCTGAAGAGTTGACAAGTGGGTGGAAGCTGGGAAGAAAGAGGCACACAGCCAAAGAGCAATGAAAGTGTTGGAATGCGAGCTAAAGACCGAAACAACAGGGCTGCAAAAATGTTATGTTGAGTTTGTTCATTGTTCAGTTGACTCTACAAAATGTTGGGAAAACTAAAGATTTACCTAAATAGCTACACAGTGCTGTAGGCAGTTTTTCTGTGTAAAAACAAAATTCAAAAATTAAGACGCAAACATAATTCACAAATTGACACTTAAAGTATTTTGTGAAGGGGAAAAAAAGGAAAAAAAACTCTGTCACTGTAAATGAGATACATGCTTTGTTGCCTGATTTGAGATATGAGTTGACCCTTTTTTTTAATTTTTTTTATTCAAAACATTTCATTTGTTCTACAGACAGGCACAATTAAACCCAACGTTTAGCTTCATCATTATTAGGATTTTTATGCGTGATATCTGTTTGTAGACTTATATAATTGTATGTAATTATACATGTATATTGCATATTGAGGTAGGATCAAATGAGTTTACCTTTAAGTCTGTACCAACCCTTTCTTTGTCTCATTATTGTTTAAAGTGCATTTTGTTGTTATAGTCAACAAAGTCATGTTCAAAATAAATCAATCATTCAGTGAAAAAAAATAAAAGAAAGTATTTTGTAAATAGCCACTTTATTAGCCACTTAGCATGCTAATTAACTGCCACCAGTAGGGACATTACTGTATAAGCTTTCCTGTGTGTCAGTAGTGCTGAACTAAGCATCTTTGACTGGATGTCTTATAGGAGTGCCTAAAATTATATTAATAATTGTTGATCATGCTGAAATTCTTTCTCAACATCTGTTAAACATGGACACTAAAACAAAATTGAAAAATAAAACAGGCAAACATGTATTCTGATAGATTTTAAGTTGCTACAATGATTTTAGACAGACTTTCAGGCTATTGGTGCAATTAACTGCACAGCAAGTCATGCTAGTTGTTAGATTATTCCATTCAAAAGTCCACCAACACAACTTTTTTTTTTTTTTAATTTGGAGTCTTTGCGGACTTACTGTCTTGGAATTGGCGTCAAGTGTCCATTTGAAGAACTGCAGTTTTTGGCACTTCGGCACTGACTTTATTTTTGCGTCGCAAAGTTTGTTGCTTAGTAAGAAACTCCTAGCCCTAACCCTCCCATTTAGGTTTCTGATTTGCCGTCGTTAATATTTAAGCTCGATATCTCAAACTTCAAAGCTTAGAATTACGGTTTGAACCTTCAGTTCTGTCTTAACCTGTTCAAAATTTGGTTGTGTATGCGCAAAACATCTGTGTTCACACTGTGTCCCATCATTCATGCAGAATAAAGGCCACAAATATAATTCCATGCATTGCATATGCACTTTTATCCAGCCACCAAATTTTCCAGGCCAACTTTTTAACTTTTTAGCTCCTCAAAATCCCAATCAGTGAGGTTAAATCACCTCTCTGCCTTATGCTATAAACAGATTTGGTAATTACCCAAATGCCTGGAATTATCCTGTTGCCTGATGCAACTATTACTCTAGTTTATGCTGACCGTAACATTTCTGTGTCCTGTGTGCACTTCATTAATCCATGTGTTTTGTAGCTTGTGTACGCTCATGTTGTGGTAGTGTTTAAACCAGTCCAGATGTGTTAGTGGTTAGCAGGTCATGATTCTTGCCACATTTCCTCTGACTCGTTACTCTGGCATGTGTGTTCAAAGAATACATTCTCGGTACAGAGGAAGTGCTGCAAGGAGTGTGTTATCTTGTTAGTGTGCACGTGCATACTTGAGTGAGAAATAATTCACAGAAACATTGTCTTTGTTTTTTTGGGGGGGACATAAAGATCAAAGAGCACAGCATTGTGTCTGTTTATACATATATATCCTAATTATACCTCTTGTCATTTAGATTTTAATTAGATCAAAGTTTTAACCGATTGTTATATCATAGGCGTACTTTTTTGTTTTTGTTTTTTCCTTGGTGTTGTTCCAGCGATTCAGGAAGTTTTTTACGTGATTTTTGGGCTTTTTTTGTTTTGTTTTAAATTTTGTACATTGTTACGACTAATAAGAATAAATGCACCATCTGTGTACGTCTGCAATTTGTTTGGTCGTGTGTGTCTGTTGCTTTGCGGTAACTGCTGAAATTTGCAATTTAGAAACATGGCAGGTCGTGTGGAAACGCTCCTTTGGGTATGAACATGAAATTCATCTCTTTCTAACTGCTTGTTTGTTTGTGGGTTTTATTTTTTTATTTTTTGCTAGTTTTCATATGACTAACCCACCCACCTCCCCCCTCTCTATTTTTCACATTCTCCCCGTTGCATCTAATCCCCATTTCTTATCATTGTCATGATTTTTTTTTTTTTTGTTAATAATTTTTAAACCCTTCACCCTCCTGGTTCTTTGACCTCATTTTCAGTTTCTCACACTCTTGTCTGTTTCTCCACCTTTGTCTCTAGAATGGTAAGTCTCGTATCCCCAAGGCGAAAGAGAGGAGCAACGGGGCGCCTCTCATCCGTGCCAGCTCAGAGGACATCCCTGCAAGTCCGATTAACTGAGACCAGCTGAGAAATTTCGAGGCATGCACACATGCATATCTAAGTGAACTTATCTGTGTATGTACACAAAAATGAGCCTTGAGCTGGTTCTTCAAGGATTATGTAGATTTTTTTTTTTCTTTTTTTTTTTATATAAAGGGTTTTACCTCTGCTGTGGGTTTACAGTTTCTGCAGCTACTGGTAGAAGAGATACACTCTTTGGCTGGAAGCTTCATAACAGCAGCTTTATCTTCTCATTTAAACACAAGCCCGCCACCAACACCTCCCCTGCACAGACGCGTACACATTGTTGGGATCACTTGGACAACATGGGAGACACACGTGAGAGTTTCCTGTTGAGACATGAGTGACTCGGCAGTTTTTTGTTGGGTTTTTTTTTTTTTTTTTTTCCCCTCAGTGACAACAGTGATGGAAGACCAACACCTGGAAAGCTACACAGCAGACCGTGGAATAAATGTGTGAAAATGTGCAATCATAAAGAATGCGCTCTGTGCTTTAGTTATGAGTCACACAAGAGTAGTTTGCTGGCTACTCTTAGCTTAAGTTAATGTGATCCAAGTTGTTACCACTAGTGCAGTAAGTCCTCCTTAATAAATTTCGGGGTGTTTATTTAATTGCATGACCAGAAAGCTTTTTGTGATATAGAGCGTGTGTGTGTGTGTGTGTGTGTGTGTGTGTGTGAGAATAAAATACTAGAAACATGACTTTTATAACGTGGATTGATTTAAAAAGTAAACAGTAAAGTCCTGGAGGATGGATTTTATTGGCCTGTGTTATTTTGAGTAAACAGTCAGCTGTTGTGTGTGCAGATATAGTTTCAGACAGGGGCCCAATGGCCACTCTAAGGGCATTAATAAGTAGTTTAGTAACATTAAAGTTATAGATTAATCAGGTTTGATATTTTTAAACTACTTCAAAGATTTAAAACTATTTTAGTGGGTTTCTTACACTTTTTGTCCAATCAGCAGCACCTTTTTTTTTTTTCTTGCCAACATTTGTAGATGGTGTTCCTGTCACAAATGTTATATGGATTGTTGTTGTTTTTAAATCCCTCAAGGTATACGTGCCTGTTATGACGCACAGTTTTCGTTTTCTTTTATTCGTCAAAATGAGCGCCGTGCCTTGTAAATCTACAGCCAGTGAAAAATGTGGTTACAAATGTTGCGTTTCTTTTTAATATACAGCCAGTGTGATATAAGAATGAGATGCAAGTTGTTGTTTTTATTTAGTTTTTTTCCACTCGCTGCATGCTGCTTGTGTTTGCATAATGTAAATTGTTCACTTACAATGTTTGTCATAGAAATATACAACTTAAATTTGCAATGACATTGTAATGGTTGATATTGTAACAGTATTCAGTAGTAATTTCCGGGATATGAAGCCCATCATTTGTCAGCAGGATGATCCACAAATGTTTTTATTGCTGAGTAAAGCTTTTGAGTAAAATATTGCAGCTGATTAATATTGATTTTTGGGAGAAACTGACATGTTTAAAAGAACCGTTGACGGCTGTAACACGTTTTCTGCCATTATAATCTGCTCTCTGAGTGATGCCATTAAAAACGTGTATCATGCTGACTGTAATGTGGCCTGTTTACAGAGTTGTCACGTCTTCCTGCCAGATTGGAGGCGGTTGTTATCTGTTTGCAGCTGGACGAATGGATCGTATGATCTCATTGAGTTTCTTTTTAGGCACCTTTGCCTCACTTGTTGGATCATTTGCCTTATTTTCCTTAGATCGAGGAACAGTGTCTGTCTGACTGGTAATGTCTTTCTTCTCATCCTTGGAAAGTTTCTTTTTTATTTGCTCTCCAACTCTTTCCAGCCCCCCTTTGTCCTTCTCCTTCCTTCCCGGTGAACCAGTTTGACTCGTCTCTTTCTTTGTGTAATCCATCGAGAGTCCTTTCAGCAATGTCGGCACTTTCTTGTTTGCTGTCAGTGACGGTTTCTTCTTGGAATCCTTGTCCTTCCTCGACTTTTTCACACTCAGTTTGTCCAGCGACAGAGCATTCTTCTTGCGTTTCTTATGAGGCAGCACCCTCTTCAGTTGACTCCAGGTCTTTTTCAGAGGTGATTTCTTCTTCTTCTTCGGCCAAAAGATGGTTGTTTTTGAGGAGGAGCCACCCATTGCTGACCTGCAGGAAGAAGTAAAATGTGATCAGCACAAACGCACAAGTTGTTCTGGCAGCTTTTTACAACAGTTTAACACAGCTATAAATATACCTCATACATAATACCTAAACAATTTGAAAGCTAGATTTTAAGATTGTTTAAATAAAAACTCCTAACGTGTAACTGTGTCTCGATGCATGCGCAGTCATCCAGGTAAGAATGTGTAAGTATATTTGGAGTTTTGGGATAAGCAAAATTTGAAAACTGAAAAGGTCAGCAGGGTCATTCCAAGCTGATGGTGGTTAAATGTATTTCAGTGTTAGGTCTTAGAAAAGGGCTGTATTTGATTATTACCTACTCATCTGGTTAATTTGATTATATTACAGAGTTTAGTTCTCAGTCAAGGAGAAAGTTAATTAATGATGGTGCTCTAAGGTAAAGACGCCCAACAAGGCTCAACATCCTCTAGTGGGCTCCTGCCCAGCACTGTGACAGCTGATTGGCAGTTACCATAAAATGCCAGAAGTAGCAGCTCCACCATTGGAGCCAGGTGGAACCTCAGACTGTCCAGGAGTTAGGTGATGCCCTGATCCAGCTGGGGGGGTGCATCTATTGTCTCATTGGGTGCATGCTACAATGTTATAAGGCATGTGTACAAGCATGTGAGGGCAAGACAAATTTGAGTTACTGCAAGTAAATTTCAGTAGAGTGGACTACCCTGCATAGTTTTTCCACTTTGATATTCAGTATCTTTAAATTCAGCCCTCTGTAGTTTCCTTTCCTTCATAACACATGATCCAGTCCGTATCAGTATAGATATCCAGAAGATTTTATTTTATTTTATTTTTTTTACAATTGAGATCTGGGCCCGTATCCCTAAAGATTCTGAGAATCCTCTCAGAGAGCTCCTAACTTAACCTAAAAATTCCTTGCCAGGAGTTTTAGCTTAGAAGTGATTCCAGAACATTTTCAGTGAACTCTGAGCAAGGAATGGATGGAAAATCCTATCTTAGTGTGGAGGTGTGGTTGACCCCGTTGCTAGGTATGAGTCATCATTTCAAAAGCCGTGATTGGTTGATCCTACGAGTTTGATGGAAATGAGCTTTTGGTGATAATGAGCAAAGGATGTACCCTCAAATCAATAAACATAATTATACACTCTAATCTTATGCTGACTGTAATTGTAAATAATATTTCACATTCAAGAAAATATCTGGAAAATGAATAGTAAGCTGTAGGGGTTATAGCCTAACATTAGAATCTAAAATATGTGAAAACTTAAACTCATTACACCCTGTTCAAATAATGATTTGTGTCTTATTTGCTCATATTAATATCCTAGCTGACATATTTTGTACTTTCACTCCCATATGGACCCTGTTGAAAACAAGATGGCCTCTCTCAAGGGGCTGTCCTTAATGAAGTAGAAATCACAACGTTACAAGTCCAGTGTGGTCTTAACGAGGGTAACACGGCTCAGCTTTTAGCAATGTCTGTGATTGCAGACCCAAGTCATCACTGCTGCATTGTTGCATTTTCCCGGTTGCCAAATACCTCAGGGTTGTGATTACTTTCGTCTCCGGTGTAATAGTGTTGTGGCGTCGAGTTGGTGAAGTAGTTGCATCTCTAAGGAGATCCACCACAAACATGATTCCTGCACGATCCAATCTGTAGCGTCTCAATAATTCCCTGTCATCCAGTGTTTGCAGGACATCTCTCCTGCCTCTTCTGTTGGCCATTTTGTGCAGCTGCTTAGGGGAACTCCTAAGCCACTAAAAGTCCTCTTCCCTGCTCTTAGCAGATCTCGCCTTAGGAGCCCTTTTAAGCGCTAGGAATCTTGAGGAATAGCTTTTATATTAACTGGGATTGTCGTGTCACTTTTAGGGGAAATTCTAAGAAAACGTCATGACTCTGAGAATTTTCTTAGAATTTGGCCGCTAGGAGCCACTTTTTGCACAAAGATTCTTTAGGGATACGGGCCCTGATGTCTTTAAGTGTTCCTTTAATTTTTTTGACCAGTGTAAATATAGAAAGGTATTTATATAGGTGTAGATATACAGAAATATAGTGTGCTTTTAAATTTCTAGTTTGGTGATTTATATGAATAGTATGGTAATTTCACAAGCCATATATGGAAATTACCATACTATTCACAGACCAGAAACCACACATTGAAGATGTGTTGATTACACTTTCCTGTCACATTTACTTAGGGTTAGGGTTTAAGGTTTCACTCAAAATGCACATGTAAATAGTATCACTGTTCAAACTAATGTTACTCCACTCTGGACTATCACTTCAGTCTCTGCTATTTGCAACAATGACTGTCACATACAATAAGTAGCTTTGGTAGTATAAGTACAACAGAAAGCGTTATCAAACCTGACAACTTTTATATTTCAAAAGGTAAAAGAAGTATAACAAAGATCAGTTCCTCTTCATACTATATTATCTGATACTAAAACCTCCAGGCAGAAAGCCAGGGTAATGAAGTCTACGTACCGCGAGTGCTCTCCACAGTCAGACCGAACAAATGTTTTGGATGACTTTCCGTGTCGTCTGTGCCGAGTTTAAACCTGAGACTTGCTTATAACGAACGTTTACACAACACTTACCCTTATGGAAAGTCTCTTAAGAATCAACATCAGATAACACCGCTGTCCTCCTGACTCTGTGACAAAGACTGGGCTTTTTTCATGTGATCATGCACCAAACACAGACAGAAAAACCTGGAAGAACCAACCTGTTCTGCGACATTCTCCAGAGCTGACTCTGCTTGTGTTTCTGCTATGTCAAAGAGGCATGTCTCCCTCTTAAAAATCCATTATGGACACTTATGAATATGACATGTATGTTTGCTGATTACAGTTTTGCACTTACACAACTGTCCATTTACATTTAACCGGAGTGCCCTGTGTATCAATGTTGAACTTTGTGCTTTTCTGTTTGGGTTTTTTTTCTTTTTGGATGAACTTCAACAACAACTGAGCACAATGTCAAGCACCACCTCACCCTGGGTCCTGTGTCACAGAAGGTTTGAACTGAAATAAAACGGAAGCTCGCTGATCCAGAAGATAAATCATTCACATTCTCACTCTCTCTTGTTCGGCTCAGTCTCTATCCTCTCTGCTCAGAAATCTGAGTCACCCAGTTTCATTTCAACCAGATTCCTGATGCAGTTTGCAGGTTTCTGGGCATGATGTTTGCTCACACGAGATCCAGCTCCTGCAGTTTCTTACACAGTGCAAAAGCTTTCTAAAACATTCAAGCTTAAACGGTTTTCTTGTGTTTCCTGGATGCCGCAAGAGAAATGCTTCCATAAAACGACGATTCTTTGAGATTTTGTGTGTTAAGACTTAAGCTGTGCTGCAGCATGGCTTTTTTAGCAGCACATTGCTGATGTTCTCATTGTCAGGGTGGTTTCCTGTTTCCTGAGTTTGTAACACCTAACACTGGTTATATTCGCTAAAATGTTTTGGTTGTCTAAATTCATAGGGTGCCGAGCTGGCAGTTTCAGCACTGAATGAATTTCAGTCTGCAGGCAGCTGTTTCATAATTTGTGGTCATGCAAACTTTCAACCTCCAAGGGCCCAACCAGATAAGAGCATCAGACTGTGGTTTTTAGGTTAACTATCACATGGGAGGAAAAACTTATCAATAACAAGACCATGTAAGGGTCTTAGGGTGACAAATCTATGTAAGGTCTAGCCCTCGGTTCACAGGTTCATGGGGGTGTCAGAGTGCTTCAGTTTGCTTTTATCATAAAATCTTTTGTTTGTTTCTGTAGTTTGGTTCGGTAGGCTATAGTAAAGCTACTCATTTGTGTGACGCTTGGGTAAAAGTTGCAAGAATTTCACGCAAACTTTTCACTTTCTCTTTGAGGTTACTGCGTTAGAATACGGTGTGAAAATGAACGTGAATAAGGCTGTAACATGACACAATGTGGAACAAACGAAGCGCTGTGAATACTTTCCAGATGTAGTGAGTGATCGTGTGAGTGATCGAGTTGATGCCTTGCTCAAGGGCGCCGCCGTGTGGAGGAAGGAGGCTGTTACTCGCGTTTATGCCGAGTCTACAGGCTGAAAAGTGGCGTCGGGTAATTCCATCAATGTGCTCTTGTGAACCGGAGCGGAGGTTTGTTAGTGCTGTTTGTGCTGCTGCGGAGAGCATCGCCGATCTGAGAAACATCCTCATTGGCTGATTTGTGACGTTTAGGGGGGCGTGGAGCCGGCTTGGTGGCACCAGTGTGACATTTATTTTTTAAAAGAAACAAATCTGTCAGCAGACCACGTTTCTATTATCAACCCTCTGTTTGTGATAACTGATTTATTATCATTCATTTGTTTGTCTTCAGTCTAAATCGCAGAGCCCTCCTCCGTTTCCCCTCCTCCCCCGCCTCCTTCTCCATCCCTCCTCCTCACATTTCCCCGGTGCTGCTGCTGCTGCTGTCTCCGTGTCTTCGGTGCGGTACACCGCAGCCATGGTGGACTCTCCCAGCGCGATGAAGAAGACCTTCTCGGTGCCGGAGATCAAACCGCTGGACCAGTACGACTTCAATCGAGCCAAGATCTGCGCCAGCGTTCGGTGGCTGCTGTCGAAATCCTACGGCTCCGCAGGTACCCTCCAGCTTCTACCCACAGCTGAGGCGCATCTTGGGTGGGGCGCTTAATAATTTATCCCGCTGTATCCCGCTCCATATGCAGCTCCGAGTCCGTCTAACCCCGCTATCTGCCTTCAAAGGAAAGCCCTTCTCCGCGTCATCCATCATTATCATCCTCTGCCACGACGATGCTCGTGGTCAACCTGCACCAGCGTCTCCCCCCTCTATCGGGTGTGCAGTTTCCACAGCGCGTGCAGGTTATCATATTAGCCAATTATTTGACGTGAGCACGAGGCTTGTCAGAAGGAATCTCCTCAGTGGTGCGTGATGCGTGGAGGAACCGGACAACAAAGCCTTTGTCAGAGCCGGGCTCAGTCAGGCCTGTGGAGAGATTTGTAACGACGGGCAAATTTATTTGTTGGGGCTTTTTTTGTGGATTTGGAAAATGTGTATGTATAGCTCATGCGTGGGCCTGCTCTAAATGGGTCAAGACCGCATAATATTTGTGTCACTGTTACGCACGCACGGTGTGGTGAAGGTGACACAGTGGGGCTGCTAAGACAATGGATGGCTTTCTTGCACCACACGAAAGCCATCCATCCATTCCCTGAAGAAGTTCTGAATAAACCCGGCACAAGTGCCACCTCCTCCCTGCATTAACAGGCCAAAGAATGCAGAGGGTTTCTGAATGCTGTAAGCAGGTGTAGGTGCAGCATCCTGCTGCGTTAAACCACCTCTCACGAAGACCACGTTGTTTAGATTTTGGTTACACTGTGAAAGAAATGTTAGGTCAGCTTTGGTCTTTGTGCACTTTATGCCTGCTCTGTATCGGGTGACATCATGCTGCGTGGCTGGGTCTGCAATCAGCAGTTTTGTCATTTGATCAGACCAACCGACCAAAACAAAACCGTATTTGATTTTGAAGCAGTTCAGTATCCTGCCAGCTGCTATTGCTCTGGTTAGTGTTGTGGCTACCTCCGGCCTCCTGTTAGCATGATAAATGTGACATGACCCAATCTCACATAATGTGCATGTAGGAAGGTTCAGACTGTGCTGGCTAATGCAGTGATGTCACACAGCAGGCTAACTAAGCAGTAGTAAACCTGCGCATGTAATAATCCAGGTTATCTGCTGCAGTAATGGCTTTAGACAGAATTTCATATCACATTTGTGTCTGGCCTCCCCGTCAGTGCAGGACAGCAGAGAGGAGGAGAGATGAGCTGTAAGCCTCTCAGCAGGGAGGCTTCATTGTTATCCGTCAACTGGAAAATGTCCACTGGGGTGTCTTGTCGAGTTTTTAATGGAAGCCCCGAAGAAAATGGCACTAATAAAGCCGCACATGAGATTCATGCACCGGTCACAGTCCTCACACTGACGAGGTTTATTATTCCACCCAAACAGTGGACAGGACCGCAGAGAGCTGTTATCTAATGATTGTGTCACTTTAAAACAAACAGAGACATTATGAAACCAGTTGTATTTTTTTCTTGGTATCATGTGGTTTCCAAGTCAAGTTAGGTAATAGTCTTCTAGTAAAGACTCCGTGACCTTTATTTAACCAGGAAATGGCCTCACTGAGAGTCAGTCCTCTTTGGCAGGATTGTCCTGTCTGAGCAGGAGTCACGCATCATCAATAAAATATTTCTAACTCACGAGAAGTGACAAACCGAGAGTCACCACATGCGTATGTGTTCACATCAGTTTTAGCTCTGTGTTTGGTCTACACCAACTAGAACTGAACCGCCTTCTGTGAGTGCTGGGGATTTAGCAACCATTCAACTTTTTCAGATGCAACCCAAAATAATGTTGACTTAAATTTATGTCCTGAAAGACATTCATAGGCTTCCCTGGTAGTAAGGAAATCATCAATTTCAGCAAATGTAACCCTGAAATGATGAGTGGACTTTAACTCAACATGAATTTAAATGCGTCTAAACAGAGGAACCATTTGAATTCAAGCACATTAGTACCTTCTCTCAGTTTTCAAGCTTATATGTTACAAATTCCCATTTTAACTCGTGGAATATTCTGCTTTTCTTTGATAGAACAGGATGTTTTTCATGTTCTGGGATAATGGTTGCACAAGGAAACAATCTGAAGAGTCTGAAGAGTCTGAGATTGGCTCAGGAAATCTATCCTGGACATTGTTCATTGTTTTTAGAATGATTAGCAGGTCAATCCATGGAGAAAATAATCCATATCTGCTTCCCTAAACACGTGTTTGCACTGTGGTAGAAAGATTTAAATGGATAGCTCCACAGTCCTGTTTGTAATGTTCCCTACTCTGCAGTCCAGTCTCATTGCCTCAGCTGTGATTGGGACAAATGGCCACTTTCCATTTTCATCGTTCCCATAGTGACCGCAGTCCTGTTTCCTCCCAGCTCTCTTTACAGAGTCTGAAAGGCAAAGGGGTCCAACCCCAAAAACAGTGCGCGTGTGTCACACTGCACTGCAGTGTGTGCTCAGTGTAATCGATGTGCTCGTCAAGTCTTTTGTCTCCTCTCCTCAGAGAAATGGGCCACAGCATAGGAAGGAGGAGTTTCAGTTACATAAGTAAGCCTTACGACAGTGGAGAGTAGTTGTGGCGCTCATTGCGGGTCACTCTGAAAATGTGTGTGGACGGATCAAGAAGTGAGGGGGTAGAAAATAATGGCAGAGACTTAAAGAGATCAGGGACTGACTGCAGAGTGAACGGAAGTCATGCGAGCTCTGAGAGTTCCTTCAAATCTACTCCAGTCTTCCAGATCATGCCAAGTTGGAATATGGGTCAGTCAGGGAATTGTGTGTTTTTGTGGTCACAGTGTGTATGTGTCTATGAACTGACCAACTCCTAGCGGACTGGACATGTTCACAAACACACACTCTCTTGTCTGGGTAACCTAGCTGAGCTGTACATGAAGATGATGACATTATTGCCTCCTGCAGTCAGATTCTGTAGCTTTCCGTCACAGATTTCCATTGTGGGAATACGTCTTCAGTGTGTTCCATAAGTTATTTATATTTTTCCACAGTTTATGTGACAAGGCTGGCTGCAAACAGCCTGTGTGACTGCTGCGGCCTTTATTTTACATTGGGCAGTGTTTTCATAAAGCCTTTCTCTGCATCAGAAATCCATCTGGCAGTTTTTACCGTTCCCAGAGCACAGCACAGGAAAGCTCAGTGTTTTCTCCTCATATATATCAGCTCACATGCACCTAAGAGATGTAGCTCTTGTATAAAGTGGACAAGTTCTTATTCTCAATGATCTCGGCTTGGAGATAATAGATGAGTGTACAGCTTGCACCATTCAGTGACCGTCCTTTGAATTTCTAAACACAGTTGTATCTTTTGCATCTAGCGTCGTTTCTTTAAGCATAAGCATTGTTGCAGATCAGGTACACCCTTTCATGGAAACGGCATTCCCTGTTGGCTGTGGCCTCTTTCAGCAGGATAAAGGATCTGTTGACAACAACATGGTGCCAGATACCACAGCACACCTTCAGTGGTCCATGCCTCAAAAGGTCGGGGCTGTTTTTCCAGCAAAAGGGAAACAACACCTTATTGGACACGTGGTCATGATGTAACGCCTGATCGGTGTGTAAAGAGGAGCTAGAAGTTGGTGCTTTAATCTCAAACCTCTTTTTCAAAAGCTGCTACTGGTCAAACTGGCAGTTAAAAATATTTCATAAAGAATTTTTCTCTTTACCTTTGCATGCTAGCAACATCCATTAAGCTAATATGCTAATTGTAAGAAGATTTAAGGTCAGATTTACTGAACAGGCCAAAATAGCGTGGAAGTCAAATCTCAAATAATTTTTTTTTTATGCTTTTTAACTAGCTTTCATACTCCAGTGGATGTATCAGCAAAGAACTTCGGGTTAGTATCTTGCCCAAGGATATTTAGCATGCAGACTGAAGGGAGCCAGGGATCAAACTACCAACCTTCCAATCAGCAGATGACCCGCTCTACCTCCTTAGCTACAGCTACCTTGTAATAGGTGTGATTCAGTGTTAAACATCTGTACAATTGATTTAAATAGTCCCTTCTCTATATTTTGTGCCTTGAAAGAGTAACTTCCAGAATCACAAATGCGACAGGATCAGTTGCAAAAAGCTCTACGTTCCCACCTCTTGTCACTGTGCTCTCTTAGTAAATTTCAACAAAAACCCAGTTTGTGATGGAACAGTGTGTTAGTAAATCTGGCCTGCGAAGTGAGCTCTGACCACCATGTGAATGAGAGCGAGGCAGGTGATCCACTGTGGTGACCCCTAAAGAGAGCAGCCGACAGGAGAAGACCTGTTGGCTGCTAATATTTGCTAATATGGACTCTTCTTCCAAAAACCAAAGTGAGAATGTCCTTTTCTTTTCAGAGAACGTTCCGGTGGAGTTGCGCGATCCGCTCTATAAGGACCAGTATGAACAAGAGCACCTCAAGCCGGCTGTCTCCAAGCTGCTTCTCTCCCCGGAGATCTACTGCAGAGCTCAGGCACTGCTTGCCCAGGCACACGGGGTCTCTCAGCCAGCATCGCAGGGGTCTCCAGCTGATAACTCTGCCCTCCTGCAGTTCCTCATTAAGAAAGGTTTCGCTCCGAAGGTCCAGGATGCCGATGTCACAGAGGAGGACCTTAGCAGTAGCCCTATTAAAACGGTGTGTGTTGTGTATTTGTATGATGGCGTATTTTCTACTTTAAATTCAACCTGCAAGTGGTTGAATGCTTTCAGCATCTCAGGTAGCATTTGAATAGTCACTTAAATACAATTTAAAAACATTTTTTATAGGAGGTTTCCAATGTAAGATTGGATCATTTACAGGAAGGAAAAGAGTCAGATCTTCAGACTGGCCTTTCCAACTGTGCCAACATTTCAGTCTCAGTCATACCAGCTACTCAGGTGCTTAAATGGTCCTTCTTCTCCCTGATTGGTGCAGAAAGCCCACCTCGCCCTTATTGACTCGCTGATGTCACTGGCTACCAAAGAGACGGTGGGTCAGGTGAAAATGGCGGTGGAGGCGGAGCAGATGGGTGTTGGAGCGCCGTGGGAGAATGGACTGCTCTTCTGGGTCAACAGGGTGAGAACACAACATCGGTGATTTCTGCTGGTCTCAGCAGATTCAACTTCTGTCCCAGTTCATGGTTTTTATTGGTTTAAAGCCTTAGATTAAGTTATCACACATAACACAACATCACTGACAGGACTAGTCATGAGAATCTGAATGCTGAAATACCACAGACTCTGCATTGTCTCCAGTGGCAACCTGAGGTTAGCTCCAAAAGCGAATCAATCCACACCGACTGTTAAAATGTCCAGCTTTACAACAAAAATAAACACGTTTACAACCTGACACAAAGAAGCGTTGGTCTTTGTAGCAGAGAAGACATAAAAAAACCTCACTAGATGAAATTGTATTGAGATTCAAAGTTATGCAGATTTACATGACCATTTCATCCTCAGATGGATGCTGTCAAGAGACGGACATAACTACTATGATGACAACCACTGGTTTCTACTGGTTTAAAGCATCACTATTTCCACAATCACTGAATGGTGTTTTGATTCTGGGCGTGACAAGAGAGGGGAGGACGACGTGTCAATCACATGTTGTTAGCCTGTGAACGTATCTTGGACAATTGTTGTTTCTGACTCGTGGAATGAACGAATCTTGTAAAATGGGCAGACTTGTTTACAGTCCATGATGTCCCCCATCTCTCACGCCATGACAGCTGGGATAGTGAAACTTGCTAATTAAGCTAAAGAAATTATCATTATAATTTCATTATCAGCTAATGCTAGCACGTTAGCTAGCATTGGCTAAGAAACATTTTATTTCTTGTGATAAAACATTGTAACTTTGAAATCATGTGAGTTCTACTGTAATAGTGTTTGTCTTACATTTGCAGTTGAACCAGAAGCTAAGAGAAAGCACAGAAGAAGAAGAGCCGCCTAAGTCACAGAATTGCACAGACTTGCAGCCTGTTCAGGACTCGGTAAAATACCGCCAACAAACACATAAATACTCACATGCTTGATGACTTGTAATAAAGCATGTATGTGCCTCATTGCTATGTTGCTGCAGCTTCAAACATTGACCTTGCCCTTCTTCTGTTTTCTCCCCTCGGTTTGTTTCTGTCACTCCTTGATCTCTGGCAGTGTCAGTCCACCCGGTGGTACTGGAAACTAGTCCCCGTAAGTGTACTCTTCTCTTCTCTGTTGTCCTCTTTGTCTGTCCATCTGCTACGGCTGACATTATTGTGCCTGCTGGAAATGCCCACACATACCTTTTACCTGTCTCCTCATAAAAAGTGTCCAGTAGACTTATCTTAATACCAGCTGACCGATCTGTTGCCCCATTATGTCCCGAAACTCCTTATTATTGTCAACTGATGCTGTTTTGGACACTGGGTGTTTCTGACGTTGCTACATTCAGTCATCAGTTTCATCTCAAAATGAGCCAGATTTTTAGAGGCGAGGTGGAGGAGGAGTTGTTGAAGAAGGAGGCGACAGAGGTGAAGTGACCTTTATTAAGTGGTTATTAAAAGACATCTGCGCTCCCTTTGTTTGTCCCCTTCCTCTCCTCCTCCTCCATCGCTCTGTCCTCTCCCCCCTGAGCAGACGTTTTTTGGTGTGGCGGTTCCCATGATGAGCGGCCCCCTTGTCATTTATGCTTGTTTCCCTCTCTCTGCCATCCCCCATCCAGCATGCTATCGCTTTTTGTTTGAAGGAGTCGGGGAATAAGCCGCCAGTGGTAACGTATAACACCTCGCTCTTCTCTCACCCTCTCCCCCCACCCCCGCTTCCCGTACCATTGCACTCGACTGACCGACAAACCGACCAATCGCCACACCTCACCTACCACGCTGTCGACCAGTGACTGACCGTACAGCTGACTGCGAGCTAACCACCACTCCAACCTCGAGGCTGGATGGATCACTTTAAAACTCATTAGCCTTTAACACAACTTCTCCATAGTTATCGTTGTGTGTTACAGAGCCTTGTTATAGGAGGCACGGCGCCACTGCGTGCTACCCTTTGAAGCTGAACGCGCCTTCTTTGTCCTGCTCCAACAAGGCTGTGGAACAGTCAGCTTACGTTACAGATGCCTTGTTTTTGGGTTTGTTTATCTCATGTGGACGTCAAAGACTGATGCGGCGTCTGAGCTGCGAGACTCACCTTTTCTTTCTCTTCTTTTACTTTTTTCATTTAATCAATGCCAATTAGAAGCAAAGGCTCACAGTGTCATCAGTGCCCATTACTACTGCATGGACACCGAAAAACAAACATCCTCCTTTTCACGTCTTTCTTTCAGTCTTTTTTCTTTGTTTGCAATGTCCCTTTTTAACTGTTGCACTGCACCTTCTGGTTGCTGTGTCTATATGTGTACAAACTTGAGGCATCATTGGTCTTGTGCTTTGTTTCTATGGGCTTTTCTTCTCTTTGCAGTTTTTCCTGGCGTTTGGCTGGCTTCACACTTTAAGTCAATGCTTTTGTTTCTTGTCTGACGGAAACACAACGCTGGCTGATTTTATATTTCCTTTGCTACTTCTGAGTCTCTCTCTGAATCCCTTTAAAAACAACCCGTTTCCCTGCCTGTATACTCTTAGTCTCACTTATTTTATTTTTTTTGCAAAACGTTCTTTTTCCCCCCTATGTCAATTTTCTTCTCCTTCCCTCTCTTTTCTTATCCAGATTCGCTATAGGAAGGACAAAGTGCAGTCTAAGTTGACTCCCACTTTCCCTCTGGTTTCTGCGGTCAAAGATCTGTCTAACGGCTGCGCAATAGCTGCTGTGCTGCACTATTACTGCCCCAGCTTGCTGCCTCTAGAGGGTACACGTTAACTCAGACACTAACACACATTC
This sequence comes from Pundamilia nyererei, assembly GCF_000239375.1. Classification (NCBI taxonomy): domain Eukaryota; kingdom Metazoa; phylum Chordata; class Actinopteri; order Cichliformes; family Cichlidae; genus Pundamilia; species Pundamilia nyererei. Next base: position 1,482,946 of record NW_005187546.1, on the reverse strand, counting down.
ATAGATGTGCATAGATGTACAGATAGGATGATGAAATATTTATATTTAGTTAATGTGCGCTTCAAAATACTCAACAGCTTAAGTGATAGGGCTGTAATTTAAAATACAATTTCCTGTAAATGTTGCTTGTTAATGCATTTCGTGTAACTTTTAGTACATCAGTATAGTCACAAAACGCAATAGTGCCTCTCATGTTCTCTATTTAGATTTTGCCTTTAAAAAAAGCATCTTTTATCTTGATTTGAAGCAAATATATTTAAAGTTCTTTGACAAACATCTGGAAGCAGCATTGGTCCATTGTTTTTCATTGTTTACTCCTTCCAGATGTGTGTCTGAAGGATACCATGTCAGTAGCTGACTCTCTCTACAACCTGCAGCTGATCAAAGAGTTCTGTGAGAGCAGCTTGCAGAGCTGCTGCCCCCTTGCTGTGGAGGATATGCTCTACGCGCCACTGACTCTGCATGTAAGCGTCACGGTCTCTGACATTAAACTGTTGTTAGTTAACAGAGAAACTTTGCATGGGTGTTTACTCCTAACTTAATCCTTTCTATAGGCTGAAAAATGTTTGTGGTCTGAATGTAAACCAGTTGGTTTCAATTTAAACCACTAGAGGGCAACAGAAGCCGGCTTTTAGAGCGAAAAGGTATAACATTATGACCACTGACAGGTGAAGTGAATTAAACCAATTGTCTCTTCATCATAGCGTGAGTTGGTGGGATATACTAGAGAGGAAGTAAAGACTTTGGCTTCAAAGTTAATGGGTTAGCAAGAGAAAAATGGGCAAGGGTACAGATTTGAGCGAAGGGCTAAATTGTGATGGCTGCATGATTGGGCCATAGCGTCTGCTAAACTTTAAAAAGAGTTTAAAAAGCATCTAAATTCGTGTTGGGTGTTCCTAGTCTGCAGTGATCAGTATCTGTCAAAATGTGTGAACCAGCAACAGGGTCATGGGCGGCCAAGGCCACCTGATGCATGTGAAGAGTGAAGGCTGGTCTGTGTGGTCTGATCCAACAGACGAACTATTGTAGGTCAGGTGGTAGAGTGGATCACCTACTAACTGGAAGGTTGTTGGTTCGATCTGCTACAGTCTGCATGCCAAATATCAAATAGAGTAGAAAAGCACTATATAAGAACCAGTCCATTACGAAATTGCCAAATAACTTTCTGCTGGTTCTGATGGTAAATGGCCTGTATTTGATTAGCGCTTTTCTAGTCCCTAAGGACCCCGAAGCGCTTTACACAACCAGTCATCCACCCATTCACACACACATTCACACACTGGTGATGGTAAGCTACATTGTAGCCACAGCCACCCTGGGGCGCACTGACAGAGGCGAGGCTGCCGGACACTGGCGCCACCGGGCCCTCTGACCACCACCAGTAGGCAACGGGTGAAGTGTCTTGCCCAAGGACACAACGACCGAGACTGTCCAAGCCGGGGCTCGAACCGGCAACCTTCCGATTACAAGGCGAACTCCCAACTCTTGAGCCACAATCGCCCTGATAGAAAGGTGTCAGAGTACAGACTTCATCACAGTTTGTTGTGTATGCGGCTGCATAGCTGCAGACCAGTCAGGGTCGCTGTCCACCACTGAGAGCACCAACAATGAACACATGAACATCAGAACTGGACCATGGAGCAATGGTAGAATATGGCTTGGTCTGATGAATCACGTTTTCTTTTATATCAAGTGGATGATGGTGTGTGAGGGAAGAAGCCAAGCCGGCAGAGGCAACGTGATGCTTTGAGCAACGTTCTGCTGGGAAACCTTTGGTCCTGACATCCATGTGGATGTTACTTTGACTCGTACCAGGTACCTAAGCATTGTAGCATGACATTACCTGATGGCCTGCCACAAAAATGATTCAGGAATGGCTGGAGGCACACAGCAGTGAGTTTGAGGTGTTGACTTGGCCTCCAAATTCCCCAGATCTCAGTCCAATCAAGCTCCTGTGGGATGTGCTGGACAAACAAGTCTGATCCATGGAGGCACATTGCAACTTACATGAGTAAAAGGATCTGTTGCTAACATCTTGGTGCAGATACCACAGCTTCAGGGGCCTAGTAGAGTCCGTGCCTCAACAAGTCAGGGCTGTTTTGGCAGCAAAGCGGAACAACACCATACTGGGCAGGTGGTCATAATGTTATGTCTGAAAGGTCTATCTTATCGTTATAGTAATATAGTTATCTTGAATTTGAGGCATGACATTAAAGTAATGTATTCAGTGCTGATGCTGTCTTCATAATGTCCATATGTCACGCTAACACACTCTTTTCCTCAGCTTAACATCATGAGCTTCATAGCAGAGCTGCTGGAGTGGTTTGAGATCAAGAAACCTGATTTTGTCCAGCCCGTACAGCCCATTGACCTCACAGGTTTGTGACTTCACCACTTTAATAAGAACTTCTTTGCTTTACTGGCTTTGTGCACATTTGTTCACTGACTGTAACACTGCATTCTGTACCTTTCAGATGTCTCAGGGTTAACTGACTGTATTAGTCCCGTCACTGGTAACAGCAACAGGTACCAGCATGCCACACATACAAGTACATATACAAAAAGTGGTTAGAAATATTATTTAAAAAAAGACCAGTCACTAAACCCAAATTACTACAGGGTAGGAAATAACACTCAACTGAAATAAATCTGAATACAGTCAAACAGGACCTAATCAAGCCATTTGTTGAGTCAAACAGATGGGCCACAGACAAAAATTGGCTGTGTTGTGTAACACTGTTGTCTCTTTTCAGCGGTTCTCCTTCTTTCATCTTTAAACAACCATTTGTACCCATCTCCTCTCCAGTTTCACCAGGTAACAGTTACTGGGCACGCATCTTTTATGCCTATTGCTATTTTGCATTTGCGTGCAATTAGCCGTTGTGTGAGACTTATGAGTTATTTTCTTTGCAGAAAACAAAAGCTGGAAAAAGAAACAAATCAGGTAGATATCCTTAAACCCTTTATGTGCTTTCTATCGTAAGTGTTGTGTTGCTCTCATATTTTATCTTAATTTTTTTAATCTTCTTACTTTGGCTTCCGTGGACTCTGCTTTTCCATACTTGTTGGTGCAACTCATCCATTTATCCATCATTCCGTTGTCACCCACCTCTCTGCAGTCGTCCTCTGTCAGCAGTGACTTTCAGCATCCCATTTGGCCTGGACAGTGATGTTGACATTGTCATGGGAAACCCAATAGATTCTGTCTTTCGCTCCGTCAGCACTGACAGCCTCGCCACCGCCATCCCGGCAATGACGTCCCCGATGACATCAGCAGGGATGACTCGTGTCCCGTACAGCCCTCCGGAGGATCTCAGCCACCTGGTCAGCGCTTCAGCCCCATCGCAGCGCTCTTCCTGGGGTCCATATGCACACACTGCACAAATGGGAGAGCTGCCGACCATTGAGGAGGCGATGCAGGTCGTCCATAGACCGGGCAGCAAAGACCAGAAGAAGGGAAGGGTACCTGAGAAAGGTGGGAAAGTAGCTTTGGCAGACAGGCCAGAGCCCAGGTTACGTCCTGAAGGAGCTCCAGCAGGTTTCTTTCTGCACTCGCCTGAAGAGGATAATCCCCAGCTCAGCAGCTCTGCTCCGTGTCGCTCCGGAATCCTCTACCGGCCAGTTGGAGGAGAAGTGGGCGGCAATGAAAGGCAAGGAAGGAGAGAAAGCCGGGAGAGGTCAGGACGTTCTGATATGTCACGTGATGACGACTCTGTACTGCGAGATGGCAGCGTCGACTCCTCGGAAGCATCGGACGATATGCCCAGAAACGCCCCGGGTAACATACGACCCAGTAGCGGTCGTCAGGGAAACCACAGCACCAGCAACAGTCCACGCATGACGAGCTTTGCTGAGCGACGAGACAACCGAAGAAGACACCCTGCTGCTACTGGGGAAGAGTCGGCTTCTGCTCAGACTCCAACAACCCCAGCAACTCCAAACACACCCTCCACCCCAGCAGGTGCAGTAGGGTGCCAGGACAGCCCAGGTCCCAGAGGTCCGGAACCTGGCTCTGAGGCCTGGGAACTGGGAGTTCGTCTTGAGGAAAAACGCAAAAGCATCGAAGCTCAAAAAAGACGTATCGAAGCTATTTTTGCCAAGCACAGGCAGCGGCTTGGAAAAACCGCTTTCCTTCAACTGAAAAGAGAGCAAGGAGAAGGAGGAGGTGAGGCAGCGGATGATAATCTGACCCTTGATGAGCGTCTCACTCGCATGGAGGAACAACTGAAACAGGAGGAGGAGAAAGAAAAGAAAGATGGTGAGAAGGAGAAAGAAAAGCCATCTGTTTCCAATCCTCCGCGGTTAGAGAAACAGGTCACATTCTCTATTGAAAGTAAGAAAGGATCAGAGAAAGAAAAAGGAACAGAGAAAGTGGGGGAAGCCGTTTTAGTGGAATACAACGAGGTGGTGCAGAAACTCAGTGAGGCTCTGCAGTCGCTACAGAAGGACATGCAGAAACTTACCGAGCAGCAACAGCAACTCATGAGCAACCAAAGACCCAAAAATATGCTCAGAACAACTCCAAAATCAACAACTAGAAGTAATACCAAAACACCACCCAAAACCCCTCCTCACACTCCAACAAAAACACCACCAAGAACTCCGACAAAAACCCCAACCAGGACTACCAGTAAAGCTTGGGTGATTCCTGCTGGTTCCAATGCTCCATCTGCTTCTTCCCCATCACGCCGGTCTCATCTTGTTTCCTCTTCCACATCACCAAAAACGATTATATCTTCCTCCTGCCCAGCTTCTCGCACTAAGAGTCAGTCCACTCCCCGTAGCCCCAAACACCATCCACGTATCCAACACCAGCCTCACCCACGGCCTTCCGAACTTAAATTCCCTCCGCTCAATCGCGTCTTGACACCAACCCAAACTGTGGACACACTCCCACACCTGCGGCGCGTGTCGCCCAGCAAGTGTCAGGTACAGACCTCTTCTTCCTTCCGTATCGGTGGACCCCGGACTCCCCAGGAGTCTCCCCAGGCTACCCAGCAGCCACAGGCCGCTGAGAGCACCTCGGACACAGGCTCAAGTGAAACACCCACCCAGTTTAGCCTGGAGTTGGAGCAGGAAGACACAGGGGTCATTGGAGGGTTGCCGCAACCCAGGCAAGATCGTCTAAGAGCTGCTGGAGGGAGCAGCTCTGGTGCTCCTTCTGAGTGCTCATTTGAAAGTGAGACTTTGTCCATGTCTGCTGCGTACAGCACAGGAGGTGAAGGAGGAAGAGCCGCGGGTGCGGGAAAGCAATGCAGCCTGATTGAAGTATCATTATCATCTCTTGGGGGACCAGAGGGGGGAAGCGATGAACCAACTGATGAGGGGCAGGAGTTCTCCTCCGATTCCATGAGCGACCACACAGAATCCGCTGTGGAACCTGCAGAACGACTCCCTGCCGAACCTTTGGATCCAATAGAGCGACTAAATTTGGCAATAGAAGACAGCGATGTGCCAAAAGAACAAATTGGATCGAAAGGCGGACATGCAAGAGAGGCGGAGATGTTAGAACCAGGTCAAGAGCAGAACGAAGTGGGAGCCAAAGGAGGAATTGGATTTTTTTTCAAGGTGAGTTCTTGCAAAAGAGAATGGACAAGGAAAAGTGTATTTTGGATGCACATGAATTACATGCTTCTTTGTTTGTAGGACGAGGTTCACGGTGAAGGGGAGATGGCTCAACGTAGAGCGGTACTGTTAGAACGACAGCAGAAGAGAACAGAGGAACTAAAGAAGAGGAGACAGTGGAATGAGCAAGAAAAGGAAATCAGGTAGTGTTTCTATAAATTTGTGAAAGCAACTATACAAAGTAAATCCCCACAGATTTGCTTTTCTTGAATTTGTTGATTAACAAGTCCAAATTTGTGTAAAATTAACCTAAATTTGTTTGGTTGGGTTTAGACTAGCATCCTCAGAAAAAAAAGCGGCATCACCTTCCAGCACACCTCCTGCAGCCACGACCTCACCTTCTCCTACACCTCCGGCTACTCCAGCTCGCCGTGGAGATTTTACACGGGGGGAGTACGCATGGCGGCAACAACTCAGACTCATGGAGGACCTGGACAAAGTTCTTAAGCAAAAATCGACTAACAAAGGACGAACTTCCACTAAGAAAAGCCGCTCCCGGCCTCGCAGCATGACCAGAGAGGAAACGCAGCTATCTCTGAGTCCCGCCAAGGGAGCGACCGGTAAAGCCAAAATAGTTTCGAAAAAAGTATTTCTACATTATTTGAATGACTGAAATATTTTTATGTTCTACCATTTGCTTCCCCAGGTACTAAGTTGACCAGAGTCTATTCTCACTCCTCACTCAACCTGGCAGCCACAGACGAACCAGGAAACAATGGTGGTGACCCCACAAAGAGACTCCGCAGGTACACTGCTGCATTGTCAGGTCGCAGCAGCACAAGCATAGCTTAAGAAATTGCAGCATTGGTTAGTTGGCCAGGTGTTTGCATCCGAGTGAAATATCAGAAATTCCAGTGATAAAGTTAGAAAGTCAGAAAAAATAGGATTTGTTTTTGTTCTTATTAACTTAAATATTGATACCTACCTTTGAGTTATTTTCCCCAAAATTTAACTTAATAACTCAAAATTTTCAGAAAAGAAAATTCTGGTTGTGGATTTCAGATTTATTTATAGTTTTTCAATAATTTAGTTTGTTTCTATCCTCTATGTTCAATACATTGCTCCAATTCATCAGAAAGTAGCCGGCATGCTAGAAAATATACTACCTGTACTTCCTGATGCTGGCAAATCTGTTGACATCAATAATGCAACAATTTGTTGTTTTTTCACGAGCGTCTTATAGGGCAGTTTATCAACACAGCGAGATTTTAAATACAGTACCAACATTCATATTGATACTAACGATATTTGGATCAATCTGCCTACCTCTGCTGTCTATTATGATGTCATAATGCGACCGGGGCACTCTTGGTTTCTCTGCAGCACCCGCCCTGATTCGCCTTCAGGTTGTGTAACACCAAGCAGACTGACAAATGGAGAGAAGGACTCGGAGAGTGGTTCAAATGGAACTTCACCTGCCCCAGAATACTCAGGTACAACGTTAAGCAGGTCCAACGCGATCACTCGGTTCCTTTGTACTTGTAAGCAATAGCCAAGTGCTTTCAGCTGTAGTTGGTCTGCAAAAACCAGCATGTCTGTTTTGTTTTTTTACATTTCAGGTCCAAAACTCTTCAAGGAACCAAGTTTCAAGTCCAATAAATTCATCATTCACAACGCGCTCTCTCGCTGCTGCCTCGCAGGGAAGGTCAACGAGTCTCAAAAAAACAAGATTGTTGAGGTAGAGGACTCATTTTACTTCACTTTTAATCAAGCTCATTGTGAATTCTGCTATTTCTGTAACTGTAGGCGCCATGTTTATTAAAATCACCCAGGGACCAATAATCCTTCACGTCCTTTTTTGAAGCATAAACATTGTGCTGTTTTTTACATTTTACTTTACTAACACAAAGATTTTCATTATGGTGATCTGGTTTTGAAGCCTTAACAAAATAAATCTGCTTTTCGTTCACATATAGAGAGTAGAATAACAGAATTATTTCCTGAAGCTGAATATCAGTAGCTCAGTGACTTACTGAGGTTGCTACACTGAGGTGAGAAGAAATGACACTTTATTAATTCTGTTAGTGGTGGCAGGCCATAAATAATGCATTTTAAAGGTAGGAGCGAGGGCCGTGTAAAATCTGACCGATGTCTGTGATCAGCCCCCGGGCCAGACTTTAGACATGCCTGGTGTAGACTATACTCACAGATGCAACATGTGCTTACTGCATCTTTTATTCATGTTTTTCCAACTTCAGGAAATGGAGAAGAGTCCTGCCAACCACTTCCTCATCCTCTTCCGCGATTCCAGCTGCCAGTTTCGAGGCGTTTACACCATGAACCCTGACACCCAGGAGCTTGCGCGATTGGCTGGGGTGGGCCCACGGACGGTTAGCTCCATTCAGGTGGAGTCCATCTACAAATACAGCTCAGACAGGAAGCAGTTTAGTGCCATCCCCTCTAAAACGATGGGCATGAGCGTGGACGCCTTCACCATCCCCAGCCATCTCTGGCAAGGAGGAGGAGCGGGAGGTGGAGGAAGCAGGAGAGCAAGTGTTACTAAGAAGGCTGTCACTTCCAAGTGAGATCCAGTACACACAGTGGCACATGGATGATGAAAACACTCTAAATACACTGTAATTACAGTCAAACTGAAGTGAAACACGAAAAACATACGTGCACACTGACAGGCCTGTAAAAAACACCTCACCTCTGTTGGCCTCAGATTTTACAAGAAATAGAAAAAAAGAAATTGGAGCGATTTGTACTCCCCTTCATGTGCACGAAAGTGTCAACAGCACAACTTTGAGACAGGAGCAGCACACTGACACAGAGGAAGGTTTTGTAATTACTCAAGGATTAGTTACTTTTAAAAAGTCTCCTTACGTACACTTTCATTGTTTGAAAATACAAACATGTTTTTTTCTTTTGAAAGAAAATAGTTGTTTCCTGAAAAACTTCATGAAATTACCGAATGCTAGCCAGTCCTCCCCTTAAGTAAAACACCAGTTTTTTACACAAAGCCAAACGACAGAGAAAATGCCTTCACGTCAGAGTGTCTGACGGGACCTTCGTTGTGTATGACGTTAATTCTACCAGTAACTGTTAGTGGGTGGATAAAGCACATTTGTTTTGCAAGATGAAAGATAGCCATAACCATGTGATACATATAGCAGAGGCGAGCTTTTTCTTTTGGACATCTGTAAATGCGTAGCGGTTCTCAGAGATGATTACCACAGCATGAATGGTTATTTACTGTATGTGGTATAAGCTTATTTCAAAATAAGATCACAGTGGAAACTTGTGGTTTTGATGAAACTATATTGATGGTATGTGAGCATTAGATGCCAATTTAAACAACTTTTGTATACTTGGACTTATCAAATCTTGAGAATGACGTGTCATAAACAAGCTTGTGTCTAGAAGTACCTGAATTGTTGTGCTCTTGGGAAGAGATTGATACAGACTGGAGTTCCAAGCGTTGCCATCTTTGTATTCCCTAATGAATCTTTCATTAAAATAAAGAAAGTCTTTCACATTTGTGAAACTAACAATAACTGGAGACCATTTTGCAACTAGATCACATCAGCTGCCACACATTCTGACACCCAACGCATAAAGAAATGCATAAAGCCTAAATAACAAAAAAATGAAATTGCTTACAAATCGTGGGTTGCATTGCATAAGCTCATCTGTAAATTATGCTCTTTGAACTGTGTTGGAAGCAAAAATATTTTCTAGGTTGATGTAGACCTTGAACTTCTCAACAGTTCAGAGCCTCTGTCATATTTTCTGTTCTTTTCTATTCTATTCTATTCTATTCTTTCTTTATTTTTTGTTTCATAATGTGGCAGGTCTGGACTGCAGGCAGGCCAGCTAAGCCACCTGAACATGCTTTATTAATGCAATCGGACCACTCTTTGACTGAGAAACTCTAAGGTCTTTCTTGAAAATGGGGAAAAGGTCTGTATATATCATTCAGCTTTAATGGAGCCCACACAGATGTGTCCCATTTCTTTTGTTTAAAAAAAAAAACAACAACAAAAATTTCCCAGTATCAATTTAAAAATAAACATTTTTTTAAACCCCATTTTAAATATTTGATGCTTAATAAAATAAAACAAGTGTAAGGCCGGTGGCCAGACCACACCACACTTCATTTTCCTTGTCCCTCCATAGTTAACACAATTACATGGACATTAGAAGGTAGAAACCTGGTCGGTGACTCAGGGAAACGATTGAACACTGCGAGAATGAACATAGCAGAGCAATTTTGCTACATAGCAAAGAAACAACAGTGAAACGCACTATTTGCAAGGTGACACCGTTGCTTTAAATATTTACCTGCTGTTCATAATATTAAAGAAGGAACTCGTGTCTTGTTTTATGACCTGAGAAGGACAAGTGAATTACCTTTTGCTGGTTTTACACCACACGTGGTCTGTCATATTCAAAGATGGCCAGCAGTCATTTCATTATAATGACACACCTTCTGCAGTAGAAACTTCCCATTGCAGCAAAAAAGGAAAATCTCTATACAGTTGATGAATGTCACAGGGCAGTATGTTTAAGCACCAAAACACCTAAAAAGATTCATTAGGGATTCAAAAGCATTTGTTAAGGTGAAGTCAGAATGGACTGAATGTTACTGAAACGGTTCTCTGCTCTTGGTTGAGTGCACACAGTGAAACTGGTCTCTTTCAAACCAGCATACATGTATGAAATAACAAACTGGATTAAACTCCACTGATCAAACTTTTCATTGTTGTCGTTTCTCACACTTACAGCATGTGACCTCATCTTACTGAGAAGACAAAATCATTTTATATAACTGACCTAAAGTCGCTTATTGGCTCTTTTAGAGCCTCGCTATTGGCTAGGCCAGCCATTAGCAACCTTCAGCTTCAAAAGCGCTGTTGTGGCTCCTTCCAAATGAAGGGAGAAAAAGAGCAGCAATCTCGGGTAACAAGGATGTTACATGTAATTAGGACAGGATAGATTAATGTACATGTATTAATGATACATAGTAAATGTATAAATAGGCTTACGGTTACCGTACAGTGGCTCGTGAGCCGCAGGTTGCCAACCTCAGTGCTTGGCTTTGATGTGGGAATCACCAAACACCCCATGATATGATATTATCACAATACATTGCTATATACGATATAATACTATTCTCATTCATTCATAAAATTCTCATTCACTGCTTATTTTCCTCCACAAATATTGACAAAGTTGCTACAGGGCTGCAGGTGCTTGCTTTTTTATAGGTTTTGATCCATTTCTCCTGGTTGCAAGGGAGATGCCGTTCCATGTGAACAGAACCAGAATACATGTGGGAGACCATTTGGGTCGATTCCCCTTCAGTTGTGCTCACTGACAAATGAATAAAAGGAAAATTGAACATTTTAGTCAGTGGAGTCCAGACCATCAGCAACAAAATGAGTCCAACATGAGTTCATGTTTATTTTATTGCATCTTCATCAGAAACAGAATGTATATATATTGTGTATATATACAGCACGTAGCTCGGAGATGCATCAATAGAGGATGTAATTCATTAACATGTCAATTTTATTGCGTTGGTTTGATCAACTGGGATTCTTTGAGATCTTTGGAGCAGTCTTACTGCAGTTGGTTGAAACTGTAGGTCACACTTAAGCAGACGGTTTGCAAAGCAGTGCCACTGCTGGGCTAAAAGCTAAACGGAGAGAACCCACACAGACATGGCTACAGCAACGTGGTTGTGGAGTGAGTTTCTAGAGAAAATATGACTAATCAAGATTTTACATGAGGGCAGACTGAACTTCTTAATTTCTACACAGTGCTAAATTACATTAAATATAACAATTTCCTTTACAGATAAACACAGTTTTAACTTTCAGTATTTCTTACCAAGACGTTTACATCCTTGATGGCTGAAACACTGATCTCCTACTCCCTAAAACACACACAAAGCTAAATAGCTGCTTACGTTAACATAATGATAGTGACTTTCTTCTTTACTGATAAAGATGTGGCATATTATTATTATTAGCCGTTACCACTCTTGTTGTATCACCCTTGCTTACAGTACCATGTACTATATGGACATGTATAGAGATTACCAGAAATACACTAACTGGCCACTTCAGTAGTTCCACCTTGTCAGAACCAAGATTGCTCAGAGAGTTTGAGACGTAGCACTGCTCTACAGCAACCCCTAGTGGTGAGGAACACTTCTGACCACTTTAAAGTAACAGAACATACAAAACATTTCTTATTTTTGGTCAAGTTTAGCAGGGAAAGTAATTTTAAAGGTTTTGAAACATTAATCGAAAAACTAAAGGCCAGAGCCAAGGAGTCCAGTTTTACTTTCAACAATCATACTGTTCAGGTATAAATGTTGAAATTTGATTACTCTATTAATTCCCATAACATACTGGTTAAATGTATTGCAAAGGAAAGGAAGGTATTTTTGGTAAATATTTATTTGCACATATCTAAGTTTGGAGCTGACAAATCACATGGCTGCAGTTTTGGGGGTTCTTCTGGGCCAACATACTGGAAAGAAAAGTGAAATACAAAGTCATAATCTGGGAGCTGTTTGTATTATTAGTTAGTGTCTAAGATTGCAAGAAAGATCCCAATGAAAATGCAAAATGAATATGTTGCCACATACGTCACGAAAGTGATGAAGAAGTTGAACGCATGAACTTTTAGAAAGTTGCACCCAGGCAGTAAATATTAAGAACTTCAGTGTGAAACTGAGCATTGAGATAATTAAGTCTGGCCTATTAATTTGTTCCATCATTTCATCTATCAACCAGCACAATAACTCAGATTACTAACCTTCTAACTAATACATAGATTTCACTTAAATCTACGCTGGAGCGGTGGGATAAGATTGGAATGACAAAGTGGAAGTGCACGTGATCAGTGATTCGAGAAGCTGCAGGTGCAAAGCTGCGATAGAACACACAGTTAAACACTCGGTGCCATAAGTAGGGGTATAGTGAGAAAAGGAGGAAAAGGAGAGGAACAGCAGGTCCGTCTGTCACACGCAGACTCAAGAACCTCCACTGTTTGCTTTCTGTTTAGATTACATAGAAATATATCTGGAAAAGCTGCTTGAATCACATCTGACTGCTGCTAATGAGCATCGTTTGGCTCGACCACAGGCTCAGTGTCGGCCGGTGTCTCCTCGGGGCTGGTAGCCACGCTGTTCGACAGAGTGGTGCCAGACTGGGGCTCCAGCGACGGGCTCACAGAGGTGGGATCGGAGGAGTTGGATGCCGGTTCCAGCAGGTTCTGGGTGGATGTTTGGGGATTGCTGAATGCAGCTTGAGCAGGCAGATCAGATGGAGAACTGGGTGGAGTGTTTGATGGGGACAGAGTGGGTGTGTCAGAGGGCATCTGTGAGGTGGAGTTGGACGTGGTGTTTGAGGACAGGTCGGAGGGAGTGAGTGAGGGGGAATCAGAGAGGCTGTCTGGGAGAGGCTCGAAGGGGAAGTCTGTGGGCGAGTTGGTGGGAGTCGGACGGGGTGTGTGCGCAGGTGTCGGCTCGTGTGGATCTGAGCAAACTGGCTCGCCCTCGGCCACGTACCACACCTCGTTGTGCCTGTTCAACAGCTTCAAGGGGCTACGCACAAGAAACGAAGAAGAGACATGAACATAAGAGTTGGAAGTAGGCGACGATGCCTTGTGCAGCAGTACAAGTCCAGATAATACTGTTTAATGAGTGCACAACATGGACTAGAGCAAAAAGAACCACATGATGACACAGTCATGAGTGATTCCCTCAAAGAAAATTAGAAATGAGACATGCGTAGCACCTGTCGTAGCCGACTCCGTAGTGATAGCTGTGGTTGTACGAAGCTCGAACTCTGGTTAGCTCTTTGGTCAGCAGGTGGGCGTGAAGCCTGGAGGTGACCGACAGCATCCAGCCTCCGTAACTCCTCACGTACACGTCCATCTCTGGCATCTCAGTGAAATACAGCTGTGCGATGGATGCAGAGAAGAATCCAGCACAGTGAAATACATGTGGAAAACAAAGTGGAAGGGCAGCAGAGTAGCTTTAGATATATAATAGAAACTCTTACACTTATATACAATTTGATCTTTTTATTTGTGGGATCAACTAGAGAAATTTTGCACGATACACTGTTCAAAATAATTGTTACACTGGGCCTTAAAAAGCCTCCCGTGTCCTCAAGAGCTGTGGAACTAAGATGACCATCTGCTGTCACTGACAGCACACAGAGTCGATAGTTTAAAAATAAACTGCTTGAAACAAGTGTGTTGATCATTGTAACGTTATACACACACTACCTGGAAGCCTTAGTAGGAACACCTTGCTTATACTGCGCCCCAATTCTTTCCGGCACAGAAGTATCCCCCACACATAACCACCACCCTAAACCACTGACACAGGGGGGGATGGATCCATGTGTTCGTGTTTTTTACAACAAACATCTGGATGTTACAGCAGAAATGGAGACTCATCAGATCAGAGATCAGATCAGTGTCCATTTGTTAGCTGACAGGAATGGCACTTCAGGTGTGGTCTTGTGTTGCTATAGCGCATCTGCTTCAAGATTCAGTGTGACGTACATTCAGAGATGCTCTTCTGAAAACCTTGATTGTAACAAGCGGTTATTTAAGTTACTGTTGCCTTCCTGTCAGCTTGAAGTAGTCTGGCTCACTTAAATTCGGATGCCATCTCTACATGCTTACACGCATGAGTTCCTGCCATGTGATTGGCTGATTCGTCTGTTAAGAATCAGAAAACACAGAGAGCACTGGCGCCTTGCTGACTCAGCACTATGCATTTCTATTCTGCTGAGTGAGAGCAGCAGCAGGGCCAGCCGCACTAAGTACCGCGCACTCGTCAATGATCTCTATTGATCTGAAAGCTGAAAATCACTGATTGAATTACACAGTTACCGGCAGGATAAACAGCGTTTGACCTCAGTAGAGGCAAGGGCAATTCGAGGGCTTACCTTGTCATTAGTGGGTGCTGGAGGGTTGTCCTGATAGGCTGACGGCAGTGGGAAGCTGAGCGTGTAGATAGCAGGCTCCCACATCTTGGTCTTCTCTGGGATCTTGACCAGGACAGGAGCGGTCATGTCCATCTGGACACCTGAATGACCACCGTCATCATCATTCCAAACACTGATGCACTTCATCAAAGCTCAATTTGACCTCCTGTATATCGACTTCTTACCTCCTTCGTTGCTTCCGGTAATATACTGGAAGAGTCTCCTGAAAGCCATGGCCGCACCCACTCCCATGAAATAGGCTTCAGCATCTGTTGATACCCAGCGAGTGGGGCTGTAGTGCCGCACCTGGACACGAACGCGCACAAGCACACGGTATGTGAGAAATACGAGCTTGACGAGTCGGAAACGCGTGTTGCACTGCTGGCTGCTGAGAGCTTTCACTCACTTCATATTCATCCGTTTTGCAGATCAGCTCATATTCCAGACATTCCTTTGACTCTGTGCAGTAGCTGCTGTTGGTACTGGGTCTGCAACAAGAAGACTGATAAATTACATTAATTGTCCAGCAGCGCTACGTGGTCAGAAAAAGTCAGGTTCATAAAGAAACTGGGGGTGAATTCAGCTGACTTGTGCCTACTATGAAGCTCCATAAACATTCAATGTACAGGGTGGGCCATTTATATGGATACACCATAATAACAT
>NW_005187546.1:1465093-1465638 GCF_000239375.1 Pundamilia nyererei | reverse complement strand
GGTTGCATTGACAATCCAACACAATGGGCAGCACATTGAACACATTTTATAAGTGGTCAGAAACTTGTAAATAACTGATAAAAGAATAAAGTTTCCTCCTTGAGAGGACACAAACCTCCACTTTAAAGCCATGTTTGAAAACCATAGCGTGGAACTGAAACCGGAACATTTCAGTGCCATCATAGGTTTGTAATGCAATCTGCACGAAGCGTTCCACCTACCCAACACTGCCTTCAGCTGAGACCACAAGGGCCAGAATAGCAAAGATTGAGATGAAAGCCCTGTGGGAGGACACACAAGGCAATGATGTTTGCAAATGATTTACATAACAAAGAGGAAAAAGTCTCATGAGTATCAAAGAATCATTTGATGGGAAACAACTAAGAGAACTGTCTGTGTACAAGTTAAAAGAGTGATGAAGAAAGAAACAGCATTAATGATTTTGTAGCGAAAGGATGTTGTGTGGGTAAAATAACTCTACAGTTTCTCTAAATAATCAAAGGACTGCTGTTCTAAAATGAAAGACAATGATAACGACAGATTTT
>NW_005187546.1:1446842-1465073 GCF_000239375.1 Pundamilia nyererei | reverse complement strand
GCGTGTTTGCACTGCGGAGGTGAAACAGGACACGTTTTCCTGCCTCAGTGCGACGCAAACAGGGAGAGAGCGAAGGAATCTGCTGCATCATCAGGCTGGGTCTTTTCTAAATCAATCCAAAGGCATTTCGAGGTCAAGGAAGAACCGGGATCGGCAGCTCATCGCATCCCGCTGTGATCACAACCTGTTCAGATCCTAATTTTATTCCAACTTTACAAAAAAGACGTTAAAGAGGAAGGGCGTTTCACAGATACAGGTGATGTAGTAACCGGGCGGACTGTATCCAAATGAGCTCATCGGTGATCTTCATTGTTCATTATTATTATTATTATTATTATTATTATTATTATTATTATTAACACTGATGTATTAGAGCAGCTTGAAATGCATTTTCCTGCAGCCGATAAACGATGACGCAAACAAATCAACTTTACCTGTGCGCAACGCCGCAAAAACTCCTGCAAAATAACAGTCAACTACTATCACAAACATCACCATCACCGAATGGTTTCTTAAACTAGAAGATACTCGAGATGATACTTACATGGTCGCGACCCCGCGTGCTTCTATAAGTGTCCACCTGCCAGGGGAGCGCAGGGAGGCGCGGTGTGAGGAGACTGCAGTCTGATGCTGGATGCACTGCGGAGTGACTGCAGTGAGCACCGGCGTCTGCCTGCAGCTCGCAGAACGGAGGGGCGGAGCAGCCTCGAGACTGCCAACTGTATCCCGTTTCTGGGTTTTTTTCCGCTTCGAAATTTTCCATTAGTAATGAATCACTGCCTGCTGTGCAAGCAAGGGTTAAAGTGAGGATGGAGATCCCACATGTATACTGCTCTACAGCAAGGGTGACAAACTTAAGGCCCGGGGCCCAGAATCTTCCGGCAAAGACTCCAATCCGGCCCACTCGGCTTTTGGAAAATATATACACTGGCATGCTAGATTTTGTACTTTTAACTTTATTCACATTAGCTTTACAGCTTTGCCTACAGATGGACACATCCCCCATTGACAATGACAGGAAACAGTGCTTATAGTGTTTGTTTTTTTTCAATTTACACTATATATTTTTAAACATTAGGCCAACAGTAACAAAAAAAATAAACAGGACATCTTTACACTGACAGAAAGGGCGTTTGACTGGTCCGGCCCACTGCTCCCAGAGTGTGCTCCACATCAAATGACTGCCATTCCTGCTGTACAAAATGTTGCTGCTTAAAAAAAAAAATAATAATAATAATAATAAAATGTAATTGTGTGTGCATAGTAAGCTGAAGGTGATAGAATTCCTTGGGTTGCTTCATTTATAAAATAGCGTACTAGTTTACATTTACATTATTAACTAGTTTGTTTTACATGGATGGGTTCATTTTTGCAACTTTGCCCAAGAAATCTGCTTAACTTAGGTAATTTCCCACTGCAAGAACTCTTCGAATGAACCTCAGGAGGAAGTCAGAGAGCAGGGTCTGGTGTTTAACAAGTGTTTAGTTCTATCTAATTTTGCTCTTAAGGGCAAAAATGTTACTGAGTTAAGAAAAAGAAGGTATTCCTAACTTGCATTGATTTTTCGCCTTCATTGAGATCTAATGTGTTTTCAAAGTGTTTCCTTACATTTTCAAGCATTTAGGTGCATTTAGGCATGAAAGCATCGTCAAGATGACCTGCTGAAAGTCCAAAGCATTGAACTCTTTGGACCCCTTGGTGGCAACTGAGCATCAGTTAAACACCACAACCTACCTGAGTACTGTTGCTGACCAGGTCAATACCTTTCTGACCAGATGGTATGCATCTTCTGATTGCTGTTTCCAGCAGGATAATACAAAACGTCACAAAGCTCAGATAATCTCAAACTTTTTTCTTGAACATGAAGTCACTGTACTTAAAGAACTACATGATGTGAAGCACGAGAGTACCATAAATCACCTTTAAAGTTGAGGCAGATGTAATTTAAATAAACAGATGGGCAGGAAAGGTTTGGCGGCTGTCATGCAAAACCTGCTCAGTAGTTACTTTACATATCATGTAAATGAAGAAACAGCAGGTCAGACCCTCAACATGTTGTAAGCATCACAATCAGCTGACTCATGCAGAGTACTACTGTGTGTGTGCAGACAGCAGCTGAATGTGTGGGCCTCTGAAGGAGCTCCGTCAAGTCGGTGCCCCTTTACCAGGCACAGGAGGAGCCAAAGCTCGGGGCAAATGTGACTCCTTCTGCAGGTTCCCCACTTTTCTTCATGCTTGGAGCACAATTCTTTTCCCATCTTGATTATTTTAGTGCAAGCTATGCAGTTTAAAACCCCCAAAATGACATATACATAACAGTGTAATCGGAGAACTTTGCAGAACTTTATTGTGACAGCTGATACAGACACCAAGCAGCTCTCTGTAACAATTAAAAAAATGTTTTCACTGAAACTAAAGTGAACTTCACCCACTGCTAAATCCTTCCCTCCAAGGTACTGGGGTCATCCCTGCACCGAGTGATTGGAGTAAAATCTCAGTAGTCTTTCCTCATCGCCACACCTGTTTGTCTATCCAAAAAGAGGAAAAAAAATCTGATTGAACCCGAACTGTCTAAAGCCCTCCACAAAGCCTCTCTGCACTGCTCAGCAAAGTGTTAAGTGCCTCCTTTTGTGTCAGCAGTCTTATTTACAAATGGCCATCCACCCAGTTTGGCTGCACACACATTGCTGATCTTTTCAAAACCTAATATCAAACCAATAATTCATAAAATAAGCTTCACATCAAGAGCAGAAAGGTAAAACCAAAAGCAGGCAAATTCAAAAATGATCAGTTAGGTCACTTCTCTGCCCAGTTGGCACAGCAATGCCAAACGAGAGATGGGGGGGAGGGGTTGTAAAGAACAAGGCCGTCATTGAAAACGCAGAGGGCAAACTTCTCTGCTTATTTGAGAGAAAAAAAACAGTTCATCTGCCTACATCTTCACATGTCACCATATTGGTTGTATTCACAGAGGTGTACTGGAGTTGTCCTCAAACCACTAAAGCACTAAATTACAGCAGCAGTCCGAGTGACGGGCTGGGAGCAACGCTTAAGTCTCCAACATCAACAATAATACTGAAATATAACATTTCAATATGTAATAAGTCAATCTATATTGAAATATACAACTTCTTGTTAACCATATATTTCAATATACAAATCATACACGTAAGAGGAAAAAAAAAAAACCTACGGTACTGTGTGGTGATAAAGTGGGATTTTTATGACCCGTGAACAATGGGAATGAAACACGAGACGGATGCTTAAATTTGAAATATACTGATTAGCCTTTCACCTGAGTATGGGCTATTGTCACTGGGGTGGGGAGGCGGGGGTAGCCAAATCCTGTGTCGTCTCACTTTCACTCACACACTAAACACACTCTGCACAGGAATAGTTACAGCTAAGAGGCTCGCAGAAGTACCGTTTTAAATAGCTGCTATAAACACACTCAAAAGCAAGTGTCTAAAAAAATTATCTTTGGAGGGGGAGAGAGAAATGAAACATACAGAACATCAGAGCTCCTTTTCATATCTCCACCCGTCCATGTGGTTGTATCTCAGTATCTCTCAGTTTTTAGGTGGAGCATTTAAGGGAAACAGAGAGCGTCCAATAAGTTAGTCCGTTTCTTTTTTTTTTTTTTTTGCTTTTGCATAGCCAGACAGTGGGCACAACCACTGCAACCACAGAAAGAGTTTCAATGGGAGAGCTGTCACTGGAAGTGGGGAGCCTTGGTCCGTGTGTGTGTGTACCCCTTTCTGTCAGCTGGCCTCGGGATGTTTAGTTGGCCGCTCCCAAAGATGCAGCTTCCTGCTCACAAGGTGGACTCTTTCTGGCGATCGCGTCCGTTGGATGTCTTCTTGACTTTGGAAATGCCCTCGAGTGCACCTGACTCAGTCACTCTGGACACAAACAGAAGAGCAGCAGCACTTTTAATGGCAAACACTTTCTCAACCTTCATCTTAGTTCAGTCGGAATTATTAAATCTTATGGAAATCACAGAAAAACAAACGCTTAGCCACACATTACCCACACGAGCCTCCTCCTTATGTGATGGGACTAAATAGACAGTCAGCACCACTAGAATAGTTTCAGCTCTTTCAGCACCATCACTCATAAAGTAATGTTTTCTTCAATATTCATTTATGATCACACCGCACACATGCTATGCTATATCATAGTGTTTTCACTTTGTGTTAATGAGGACAAAAAACCAAATCTGAATAAAAGACTCATACGGAGATTTGGCTACTTCAACCATACTTTGAAGACATGCTACTTTCTATAACTTCTCCAAGTATAAATTAATCAGGTAGAGTAAGAACTCAGTAACAGGATAAGTTATTTAAATGCCAGGTGTGGGCTCATACAGACGTGTCACGCTTACACTTCATCATTCTCGACGTCGTCCTCGTCCTGGGGAAGCTGGAGATAGGGGTTATTGGATGCTGGGCGAAACTTGTAGCCCGTCAACACAAAGAAGATGAGAGTCGACACCTCCACCAGAAACTGAAGAAGAAACAGTGCGTTTAATAACAGACAGGAGAAAGTGTCTTAACACTGTCCACAACATCCGGTAAATTTCTTTGCAAACAAATAAGTAGCACAAGGCCTTTTTAACATATGCGCTGTTTCACATTCTTCAAGCAACGCTAATATCCCATCAGGCCTCAGAGGGGAATACAGTGCTCTTTAATAAAGGGCTTTAAATAAGTAATGTGCTGGCAGATATTATACCAGCTCACATCAGGCAAGTATTGCCAGTCATTGTTGATTCAGAGAGCTGTAGCTGCACCGTCATCGTCTTACCTCATAGCACCACTGCCACTGGAAAGGCATAGTGAATTTGAGCAGAATGGCTATGATCCTTGTAAAGTAGATGTAACACACGATCTAAAATGACAGAAAACATTTCAGTAAGAACTCTTTAAATTTGCACGGTTAAACAAAAAAAAAATCAATCACACTAAAATCTTCCTTTTCCTCAGGATTAATTTTGCTTTGCTAAAAAACATTGTCAGAGGCAAGTTTTCAGTGTAACTGGTAAATCTATTACTGGTCCGATTGTTCAGATGAATGGAGGGTCACAGAACAACAGCAAAATACTGGCCTTCTTACCATCACATAATAATGGCGGAAGAGCTTGAGCTTCTCCAAATTCATGGCAGCTGAAAGAAACATGCACCAAGTTAAACACAGAACAAAACCTCTCCACCTATTAAAGCCCTGTAGTTGCAGCAGGACTCACCTTTGCCATCGGTGCTAGAAGCCTCTTGTAGGTGACGGATTGACCTTTAAAGACAGAGACGTGTTATACAATGAATCTGCTATTTGGGGCAAACTTGCATGCATGCACCATGTAACACAAAGTTCATTTCGAATTACAAGAAACTACTTATCTCTTGTTTCATAACTTCAAACTGAAAATTTTCATGACTGTTTCATCAAGTAGGCAGGGCTGCACGGCAATGCTTTTGGTCCCCTCTCATTTTTTTCATGAAGTTGAATTATTCTGGGCATTCTACTCTATCAAACATGCTCCACTTTCCCATACTGATCCTCTTATCCCAGAAATCTTAGTAACTTTAAACACTAGCCCCCAAAACTAATTTGGGACTAAAATGTAATTCAATAACAGATATCACACTGACCACACAACAGGGAAAAGGATGGCTCCACAGCAGATAAGGTCCACCAGAAAGAGGATCTCCTTCCACACGTAGTACTCGCTGGAGCCCTCCTCTGTAGACTCGATGATGATGTATGCGACGTTAGCCAGGACCTGCAGCACGACCGGCGAGCCATCAAAGCAAATACACATAAAAATCACCCAAACACCATTTGATTTGCTGCTCACCTGCAGAGGAATGACGATCATGAAGATCTTCTTCTCCTTGTCGGACAGGATGTATTTCACGAAAGCCCAGCCGGTACCAATCAGCGCCAGTGTGATGAACAGGAGCGCCCCCTTTAGCCTGGGAAGGATACAAACATTTTTTGTGTGTAATACAAATCAAATACAACCTAGGCTAAGACGCCGATTCTGCTGAGGTTCTGCTTACAGGTGTGTTATATAATACATGATGGCCCAGCCCTCAATAGGATGCCCCTCAGTGTTGATGAAGTAATAGTTGATCTGAGAGAGACGGGGACAGAGGCAGAATTCAGTGAGTCTCTTTTTATGAGAGGATTCAAACTCAGACTGTGCTGTGGTGGTGATGCACTTACACTGTGGAAAACCAGTGACATGGACTTTGTGAAGGCTAGCGCTGCCATCAGCCAGTGGATCTTGAATACACTGTAACTGCAAACAAGCACAGAAGAGAGATGTTTAAACACTGCAGGAAATGCTTTTATTGCTACTGCTTAAGGTTCATCCAAATAATTAGTTATGATGTAAATTTTAGTCAAGCAATTGAAAATGTTGGGCAAATGCTTTGGGGCAGGACACTGTATGACCTCTGCAGCTCAGTTTTGTTAGTCTGTCTTTTTTTTTGGGAATGCAAACCTGTTAGCTAAGCTCGAGCCATGTCAGCACAGAAAGCCATCTTTAATAAATCCAGCAGGTCATGGGGTCGCATGTTTTTATTCTGTAACTCAATTTTCCTTCTTTCTTCCTTATTTTCTGGGCTATGAGCACTTCCAGAGCAACAGTAAGCCACAGCAGAACACTGTGTCAGAGCTATAGCTGCCAAGTTGGCTAAAGGACAACACGTTTTAGTAAATCACTCACTGTAAACCTGCTTTATGTTCCTTTAGTGGGAAGGCTGCAGCATCTATGGGCATGTCTGTAGAGTCCTGCGGGGCACTAGTGGGATCTAGAGGAAGGCCAGTGGTAGCTAGTGCTCTTTCACTGTCATGATTGGAGCAAATACTTCAGATATCTTCTTAAAAAATGTATTTGGGCTGCGTTGTCAAGTATGATGTGTCAAAGAAGCCAAAGTCTTTTTTTTTTAACTTTATAAACTAAAAGTTCCTTGTAGTGAGTGTGAAGTACTTGAAGTTACTCCACACCCACTGTAAAACAGTGACTGTGCCACAGTCTTCCACTGAGGTGTGAACAGGATCCTATGCTTAATGATCTAATTAGTGTCAATTAGCAAATATTGTCATACTTCATGTTAGAGTGATTATAACAATAAACACTACAAACTGTGTTCACTTTAGTATGGGGTCATATGAGCCAGTGGCCCTAACCGTATTCTTCCATCATACACTTTGTAGCAAGAGCTTCCCAGATTATGCAAGTGATTTTTTTTTTTTTTAATTTCCAATCCTGCAAAACAGTGTGGTTCACTATTACTTCATTGTGCCCGTGTACCTGTGCTTCATGAGATTGTACACCCAGACCAGAGCAGCAATGAAGAAAACTCCAGCCATATAAAGATAAAGGCGAGGCAGAGGGATTTCCGCTGCAGAGAGGAAGCCATGGGGATTCTTCTCCGTCACTTCAACCTGTGATGCACGCAACATGGTAAGCAGACACACGCACGTGAGTGTGCATTTTATAAACTCAAAAATACTCAACTCACTGCAAACGAGTAGGGCTCGTTAAATCCCGGATCGCTGTTTCGACAGTAGTGGAACTTCAAGCTGTACAGGCCCTGCGCCTCTGAGCCAAACCGTATGCGGAACTGTTAAGAGAAAGAGGAAACACTTCCTGTCAGAGACGATCCTGCCCTTAAACATGCCTGAGCATACTGGATAAGGAGGATTTTCTTACACTGAAGCTGTAGATGCTGCCGTTTTTTTCCAAATCTAAAGTCACATGGTGGCGACTGCTTAGCTAAAATGAAATACAGTGTAGAAATTAATTTTGGGATTAAAATCAAACTAAAAATAGACCAAAATAACAAAAAACAAGAAAAACATACATTGAATGTCCCTGTCATGTTAACAGCTTCAGGGTTCTGCACAGCCTGCTCTGGTTTCTTGTCATCGCTCCGTTTGACCGCATTTTCTTGGTGCTCTGCTGACTTATCCTGATTTTTTGATTGTTGTTCTGAATCACGTTTGACTTTCTCCTGATCTACAGAGCACAAGTGCAGATGCCAGGCACAAAGGTAGAGATTTTGTTTATTCCGAACATTCTATACACAGGTGGATGCTTTCATATCAAGAAAACAAAAACAAAGGCAAAGTCGATTGAAAACAAAGGACAGTATAATAGCAAAGCCTCTTTCCACTAGTACCTACTTGACTCGGCTTAGGCTTGTAGTACCAGGTACTTTTTTTTTAGTGCCTACTCAGCCGAAGTTCCACACAAATCAGAGGTGATCCAAAAATGATGTTAACAGACTGCATAACACCGATTGGTTAGTCAGTGATGTCAGTGTTTGAGTCGTGAGAGCGTCTTGTTCACCAAAATCAACACTGTGGTCCCAGACTGTGACAAAAAGCCACACGCTGAATAGTAGCTATACAAATCGCTTCGACGCCCGCCATTGTTGTGCCGTTTGTTCCACATATAAATGACGTAACAGCACTTTCAGCCACGTTGTTATGAAGATCCCACGCACATTGGTTGACACTCGACTGTGATGGCAAATGATAAAAACAGAGTCGAGTCGAGCAGAGTAAGTACTAGTGGGAAAGAGCTACAAGTGCATTTGATGAAAATCCTTACACTGTGTAAAATATATCAGAGACTATGAAATTATCTTACATTTGACATATTATGTAAATACCATAAACAAACACTTCTTAAGACCTGCTCCTTTATCACAAAAACAGAAGAACCTTGATGAATACATCTGAGTTACTCTTCTCTTTATCAAAAAATAAATAAAGACAAGCCTTTAATAGAACACTTTAAATAGAATTGTTTTTGGGGTGGGATAGAAATTTAAAGTGTACTTTGTTTAAATGATGCCACTGAAGGAAGCAAAATCCAAATTTTGGTATTTGTGTGGCCAACACTAACCTTTATCTGCTTCAACCTTTTCCTTCGCAATCAGTATGTTGTCTTGTTTACTCACAGCATCCACACTAACGCTACACAAACACAAATTATACAGTTAGCCTCCACACACTGAGCTGCTGACGGCACTGTAACAAACATTTCTGAATATTAGTGCTGAAACATCCACACCTTTGGTTCTTGATATTAATGAGAAAATGAATGAGAGGCTCGGCATTGGTCGCATTTTGAGTGAGCAGACATTTCTTCAAATCCTCTGCCTAGAGGGGGAAACGTCACACAAACACTCACTCAACACCTGTATTCATAATAACAAAAGTTTCATAAGTGCATTTCAACAAAAGGCCGTCCTTGTCCTACATGATTGCACAACTGATTTTGAAAGGTCTGAAAATAATGATGTACAATGCTGACAGAAATATTTATGATGATGTACTTACTGTGTAGGACAAGACTCCATTAACACGCGATCTGGACAGGCTGAACCCAACCTTAAGAAAGTGGGATTACGTTAATCAGTAGGGTTAAAAGCAGCTGATTCAAATCTCTATTTATTTTATAACACATATTTTATCACACTAACTCAATCTGCAAGTTTTTACTGTCAAATCAGCTCTTAAAACATGACACTTGACACCATCGCAAACACAAGACCAAAGGTTGATGAGCTCACTGCTGCTGCTTCATGACTTTTGTGTCAGGTTAGCCCGACTCACTGTTGTTTCGAGCACTCCACTACATTACTTCAGCGGTCACACTGCTTACAGTGCACTCGAATGTTTAACAACAACTGTCTAGGAAGAGAGGCTTATTAAAGGCAATGTTCATGCATACTTTCATTGTATGTTTTTCCCCTATATTTAAAAAAAACAAAAAACAACCCAAAACAAACAAAACAACAAAAACAACAAAAAAATGTCAGCTCATCTGACCCATGAATAGTCACAATTAACAGGCTGTTCCCCACAAAACAGCACATTTTGTTGAGACCTTGCAGCTGAGTAATTCAGGTGAAGACCCATTAGATGATCGTTGCGTGATGGTTTGATTAAATCCTGATTAATACTGTAGGAGAAGTGGCCGTTCTAATGAAATGTGAATAACTGGATGGATTTCATTTATGTTTTAGCTCATTAGTCCTTCAGTCTGATGAATCATTGGGGAAAAATAAATAAATAAAATTTGAAAAAAGGTCAGATTGAATCCTTTTGTTTTAAATAAACTATTAGCCTGATAACTGGTTCTGAGACCAATTTTGTTGTCTGTTTATTTTGTTTCTATTCATTATTTTTGCTTCTGTACCAAGATAAATAGAAATCTTTGCTAAAAAGATGTTCTGGGCTGTGAGGTCAGTCTCCTGATAATGAATATGCAAATTCTCATAACCACTGATCTTTGGCCTTCATGAGTGGTGCTAGTTTCAGTCATTGTGCAAATGTACTGTTTATAAAGTTGGGGAAACCTGGAGTCAGCTGACACTGAAGAAGTCACTTGGATGAGTGACGAAACAGTTTTCTCAGTGAAAACGCTACATCCAGATGAACAGAATTAATCTTTTAGGTAAACCTAACAAACACTTTACACACTGTATAAAATATACAAAAATAGAAGAAAATATTGCCACATTACATAGAGAATCCACAAAATAACAACACAAATATGTTAGCTGGGCCAAAAATACTTCATTAACTCTGTCTGCAGCCTAATCGAGTCAAGATATTAATTCTTTAACAAGCAGTTAACAAACATATAGTTACATTTTTTCCCTTCAAAGCCTCAGTGTTAAAAAATTTTTTTTAATTAATTAAACCTGTTGATGATTATAATTTGCTGTCCATTTACACAAAATGGACAACGACTGTGGGTTTGATTATAGATCTGCTACAGTGAACCTGTTTATTAAAACCCAAGAGGCTGTACAATTATTAACAAAAACTGAAAAATTCCACAGATAAAGTAACGCAAACTCAGAGCCTTCATTTCCAATCACGCATTAATTTTGAGTCTGTCCAAAAGGCATATTTTGAGTGAAATTCTTAGTAACAAAGATGAAGAAAATGTTCTTTTCATTCAACTTTTGTTTTAGTTTGACCATATATGATAAGTTTCATGGGTCTTTACAGGACTGCTAGTTGTTTTTTTGTTTTTTTTCATATTCAAAGTCAAACAACTGTTGATGCACCTGTCCCGAATTACAGATGTGGATTTACATTTATGGAGAGGCTGGAGAACATTTTGACATAGTTGTATTCAAATGTGGCCTCAGATTTAAAGGTTTTATGCAAACAAATGATGAATAGAAATGGAATGGCACATCTGTAATAGATGTGCCATTTCATACTAATATATAAAACCGTACATCTAACGGTACTGCCTGGTACAACATTACCTCTAGCTTGAATTTGTTCCTGCTTTTATTATTATTATTATTATTATTTTCTTCTTTCTTTTTGTAATTCAATTCTATCGTTTTGAAGAACACAATGCCACCTGTTGAAAAGAAAGGTAAATGAACCACCGCATATAACCAAACACACACACCGGACTTACTGGGTACTTGCTGAAGTCCACTGAAGTCTCCGGGACTTGCAGTGAATGCAGGTGGACATCCAGAGTTCCGTTAGCGTAGAAGCCAAAGTCGTTGAGGTCGATGGTGTGGCGAATTTCATTCTGGTTGTAAGAACAAACAAGTAGAGCTCAGCTGTTGTGGTTCAGTCAGTAAACATGTCTCCTAAGACTCAGATTTAAGAAGCTTTGGTAGCTTTTCTCGTGCGCCCATAACAAAACCCAACGCGACATTATGTTTGGACTGTCCTCTGCCATTAGAATTAATTACAACATACGAATTGAGTAGTAAGACGCTCGACGGGAGCAGAGGAAAACAACACACCATTACCTCCCGAGCTAGCGCTGTCATAATTTGTTGCCTTACCGTCAATGTAAGCTTGTGTATTCTTGCTTCGCACCCAGGCTGAAGTAATATGAATAAAAATCCAGCCACAAAGCAGACTCTGTGCCCCACCGCCATCACTGACTCGCTAGCGGTAACTAGCTGCTAATACTAGGGAGCGTCAATCCTTCCAGGTGGCTAAATAACAAGCTAAATAGCAGACTTGAATGTAAACCAGGTTAAATGCGAGAGTTAGAATCTTTCAGCTTAGCTTTCCGGCTCTTAAACGGCGTCGTTTACTATCAAACTACAACCATGTATCTTGTTTTCGAATTCCTTTCTGCTGTCATCGCTTAAGGTAACAGCTAGCTTGTAGGCGTCACGATCTGACTTCCTGGTCTGGTGTCAAGAACAAAACGTTGATTAAGGTGCGGACAAGAGCGTCAGCTGCTGCGGGCTCACACCCGCTACAGTGCCACAGCCGAGATATAGACAACACTCTGCGCAAGCAACCGGAGCAATGTAGGCTTTAAAACTGCCCACCCGTACAACCCGCTTTTCTGTACAAATTTTGTGCCAGAAAACGATAAATGTTGTTCAAGGATCTGACTACACCTTATATGAGTTGTCCTAGATTTTGATCACGTGGTTCAGCCCTGACACTAAGCTTCCGGCTAAAATGAGTTCACGTGATTAGAATGACCCTCCACGTCGGATACAGTCTCTCTGTGTTGTTACGTTGCGGAGATGAACTTTTGACACGTGGAGCTTTTATTGTTTCAGACATTCAAACTACGAGTTTACGTTTTGTTGTCTCACTCAACAAATGTTCTATATTCTCTGTACACGTTATTTGTATTGTCCACAAATCGCGATTATTGTTCAAACAAGATCATTTTTATAGCCCCTCTGATGACATGGTCCAAAAAATAAATAAATTGTGGCCACAAAATACTACTTCGTGTCGTCGAAATAGTATAACGTGCCCACGAAATACTTATTTGTGGCCACGAGAAAAAAAAGTCTCTAAGGGGGTCTTAAAACTCGCTAAATATAGCGACAAAGAACAAGTTGGCAACAAGTTATTGTGGAAAGAAAGTATACCCTCTGTCTTAGTCTGACTGTTGGGGGATTTTCTGGGACTTCCAGTCATGAGAAGCTTTGCAGCTGTCTTGAATATTTTTTTCACCTGGGAATAAACTTTCTCACTGTAATATGATGAGTTTCAAATTATTTGGAAATAACTAATAATCCTTTAAAGATTGATGGATAGAGGCTGCTAAGATGTCCAGATGTATTTTTAATATATCCTGATATTTAAAATTGTGAAAATGAATGCGGGTGTAATTTCTTTTTCACACAACAGTAAATCTACAACAACTAACTAAACAACTGATGTATTATCACCATTATAGCTGAACTTGTATGTGACTCCTGCTTTTAGTTGTTGCTGTTGTTTGGCTGGAGTCTACACCCTGGTGTAGACTCCCCCCTGGTGGAGGGACTCCAGGCCTTGAGAGCCGGTGTGCTGCAGGTTTTAGATGTGTCCTTGATCCAAACAGCTGATTTAAATGGCTAATATGGCCTCAATATATCTTGAAGTTCTCCAGAGGCCTGGTAATGAACTAATCATTTGATTCAGATGTGTTAACCCAGAGTGATATCTAAAACCTGCAGGACACTGGGCCTTGAGTTCCCCACCCCTGGTCTACACCAACTCCTGAGGTACACATCTGGCTCTTTGCTATTCGTGTCATTCTGGTGCTTGGGCCTGAGCAGGTATAATGGTTCAGTAATATAGATAACTGATTGCATATTATTCAATTCTTTTTACATTGTAATTTGATTATCTTTTAAAATAATTTGACCAACTTTAATTAAAAAAAATAAATACATTTTTTTTACAGCCATTTACACCAGTTTTTCTTGATCTACTGTTTATGTCTTGTCCAAGTGCTGCTCTGCACACAGCAACATGTGCACACACACACCAGCCAGCAGTCTATGGTGAGAGGTTTGCTGCAGTCAGACAGCTTGATGAAGTGTGTGGAGGCCAAAGAGAAAGAAAACCATTTCCTGGATGGTGATATGTGAACAGGAGAGATCAGCAAATTTATAGAGATGCTCAATAGAGACTTGATTATTATCACAGTCTTAATTCCTCTGGGAGAAGTAAGGGTAATATTTGATATTCCTATTTCTGTAACAATCACACTTATGAAAATACACAAAATTACGATAAAGCACATGTGCTGACCACAGAGTGAAACTTCCCACAAGAATGATGCATGGAATTTTCTATTGATTCTATTGATGTCAGTAGATTGGGGATTGTGGTCAACAGATTTAGTTTCAATTCAAGTACCTAATCGTAGCCTCAGTGATTATATAGGACAAACATGTCTTAGTCAGCCAAGAGTAATTAAAAACATTACATTTACACTGTAACCCATGGCAACCAAGGTTTGAGGTGAGGAGGAAGAGGATGATATTATATTATGACGCCGGTGGTGTTGTCGCTTTTTATTTCCTTGGGGAACTTCTCGTCTTACAATAAAACAAAGGTATGATCCTTCATATCTTGAGTCCAATGGCACAGACATGAATTTAAATGGCACAACTTCTCATCTTCTCCACCTTTGGGGTGCAACATATGTATCCGGTCTTCAGCTACAGATGAAATCCGACTAGTCAGAAGGAAGATGTCCGTCTCGGCCACCATATACAAAGGAAACATGCCGGCTTCCACAAACCGGCGCACAAACTTGTGTATTTTTAATAGATTGATTGTAAGTTCATGTGAGTGCATCAGTTTGTTGGAAGATGTAACCACTATGTATGTTTATGAGTACAATATCAAGAAGTGGATGACACAGAAACATCAAAAACACAGCTTCACCTGCTGACCTCAGATGAAAGTACGAGCAACTCCTGACACGTTTACATACACAGCTTAACAGGCCTGATTTAATCTGAACATTTCAGAGTTTGTTGAAACAGCAAAGCACAGGTGGACATTTGTACGTGTTACAACAGATAAATCACAGGAATAAAGATTAAAATGAATAGTGGCTCAATACCATTCAGGCTTTATTTTCAGGGTTCGGGGATATAACTCATGCTGTTTCATGATAAAGGAGGATAAAGAACCCTAAATGACCCTGTGTGTTTGTTATACAGTCGACTCCCGGTAGTCGTGGTGATTTGGGACCACAACTGCCGCGAATACTTGAGAACCCCTCTAAAAACGCTTATAACTGCCTATTTTAAAAGTTCAAACACCAAATATATCTTAAGCTAAAACACTTTATATGATTTCAAAGTCATCTTACAATATTGCCCTTAAAATATTTGGCTTACAGCTACGCGTGAACACTTCTACAACTGTAAGAGTGTTCACGAATACCTGACGGGGGTCGACTGTATTACCATCAGTAATTAGTTGTTACTGTTGCCTGAACAATTATGTCAAGCAATATGTCTGCTGTAAAAGTAGCCTGTTGGTAGCAAAAAAAAACATGAATATGCCCGTACGTGTAAGTGTCTCTCTTTGTTACTCCCTCCCGGGATTTACTTTTTTAAAATCAGACTTTAATGACTGCAAATTGTAAACAGAGTACATTCGTGGTTCTGGAGTATATTCTTTACATGGCATCATATGTAGCTGTAACAATTACTGGCATCATTAGAAGACCTTAGATATGCATTTCTGTGTTGAACATGTGATTACACCGTGTAAGCTACATGAAAACATCCAGCAGATGGACTGCGTGAGAAGATCCCCATCTATCACAGGGCTGACACAGCTCATAACTCGGCCTTATTCAGAATCACCAGTTAACATTAATTTCATTTCATGTAAAGGAAAGAAATAATTACAAACTATATTGTGCCCTCCGCTTTAATCTCCATTGAGATTATTTTTGGTAGAAGTTTATATTCATAGGTGCGGTGCTGCCACCGGTGACCGTGGGGGCAATAACCACTCCTCTCTGCTGAGCCAACATCGTGGCTCCAGCGGTAGGATTTAAAGTAGAGGATCCAGAGGATGCAGCTGCTCTGCCCTCTACAGCTGAAAGGACAAAGAAGCAGGGAATCAGTGGTAATGTCTGCACAGAGGCAGACCACAAACAGATTGTCAGTTACAGGTGAGTTTAAGAAACTCTGCATTCACCGCACCTTCAAACTTGCCCTCTAAGTCGTCTGCGATGTTGTTGACATTCATTTTCCTCAGGATCGCGACAGAGACTTTCACAGCCCTCGCTTCACCGTAGCTGTCTATCATACAACTCACAGTGTCCATACGGTCTTGGCCCTCGAGTTTGCCCTTTGGAATTGGTTTGCAGCTGTCCACGATCTTCATGGCGAGGTACCACTTAAAATGTTTATACTCATCATTAGTCAGGTCTTGCAGTTTTTCTAAGAGCAGCTCTGGGACCAGCATGTCTGCTCACTGAACAAACGAGAGAGAGAGAAAATGAGCTCTGTTTCTTTTAAATAAATACTTCTTTCATTCCTTTATGGGCTTAGTTGATCAGAAAATTCATGTCTGTAACTATCTGTCTATTTTAAAGTATATTACACCACATTCAGTTTGTTCAAGATGATCTATAAAACAACAATAAGGCATTTAAGTGTCACTGCCCCCATTATCATAAAAATAATAGGAATACTTAAAAGTGTTGTGCAGTTAACTCCTCGGTTAATGCTTGCTTAGCTTAGAATATTGAACTTTTAAATATTATAAAGAAAAAACATGTGAGTGTAACTTTTCTGGTGTAAATCTTCTGTATTTTTAAGGTTCTGTGAACACAACAGAGACTACTACAATAAGTCCACCAAGAAAATCCTTTGCAAATCTGATGTGTGCATGGAATAAAACATTTATTTATTATGTTGTTGTTTTTAAATATGGTTTTTACTTTCTGCTTTTATACAAAGGATGTTTTGAAAAAGTCTACGAGGAACCAAAGTTGTACTCAACAGTGTGATCACATTTTTATATGTACGCTATATGCTAGCCCCAAACCCTCTGGCTCTCTTCCAGTGTCTCCTCGGTCCTCTCTTCCTCCCGCCAACCAGTTGCATCAGGTGACTTCCCCTCCCTGAATATGGGCTCAAATGAATGTAAATAAATCTGAAGGACTAGTTTAAAACACTGAAGCTAGTCGTGCAGTAGTTTCATTTTTCGTCGCTGTGTTTAGTGGGATCGAAGACAACGAGGAAGTAAATCAGCGTCACCACGTCAGTGAATTAATAGCAGTGCTAATACAACTTCTAAAACCTGCTAATGATCCACATCTGGATCTGGATCATACATCGGTCACTATATGCTCTCAATGTCTGCGTTCGTTCACATCCGATGTAAAGCTGCACACAGACAGAGCGAAACAAGAAACAAGAAAGTCAAGTTCAAGTCTCCGTCATCCTTTCTAGCTCCTCCTGTTTCCTTTTGTATCGCAGCGAACAGACGTTATTAAACCTCCAAAGATGTGCATTTTAACTTTGGGGAACTTTATGAATCAAAGAACTCACCTCGTCACTGACCCGCCGATATAGCACCAAGCAAAGGATGTAAAGAAAATGGCGCAAACGAGTGCTTTCGGTTTCAAACCCTCTACCGGGAAAGTTCTGCGAAACCTACAGGACTACGTCAGGAGTGACTACTCAACACGTAGTGAACGTATTATGACTTGTGAGATAATGTGTGCACAGCCGTACTTGGTCAAGATACAACTAGTTTATATATAATCCCGTTGTGTTTATACGTCTTATGTCTATAGTCACATAAACGGAACATTTTGTCCTCCTTGTGATTCTGCCGGTAAAAAACAGCTGCTGTACAGATGTGCCTGAGCGACTGAGGGGTTGGCTGGTACATTGTAGTGATGTGTCGGTCACGAACGAAATGGCTCTTAGAGCCGGGTCTTTGATGTGAACGACGCGAGCCGGCTCCTTATCGCGAGCCCTGGGTTCTTTTTTTCTTTCTCTCTCCCTCTCTCTCCCACTTTTTTCCGCTTCACTCCGCATGAGCCTTGTGCTTTGCGCTGGGAAGAGGGGGGAAGAGGGGGGAGGGGCGGTAGTGTAGTAGTGGCCGGTAATAAACCAATCCTCATGAAGAACAGTGCTCTTTAATGAATTCAGCACAGACTAACATCGAAGAGGTAGCAGTGACACACATCAGTTATCAGCTAGCCATCTAACTGTATTCTATCTCTAAACCTTTACCGACTCCGCTTTACTCTTATTTTGCGACACCACTCTCTAGTGGTGCAATATGATATAAACATTACAGGACACAACACTGCTGTAACCAGTTCTTCTGTGAAGCTTCATTAAAGACGGTGAACTAAACTCCTGGACTGCTGCAGTCTTTCTGACCCAAGACTTAGGCCAGACTTGTATACCCAGCACTTCCAGT
>NW_005187546.1:1413941-1424416 GCF_000239375.1 Pundamilia nyererei | reverse complement strand
CTATTCTGTTATATCTGTATGCAAAAAATGCACTGCACCCAAAATATTTCATAGTTCAGCAATACTGATCAATCTAATAAACTTAAACCTACTCCATCCTCCCTATTCTGGTATTTTAAAGAGTAAGCAACCTAACTAATAGGGCTCTAAAACTCCCAGCAAAAAAAATAAATAAATAAAAAATAGGGAACCACCCCCACCCTCCACCTCATGATGCTTAATCGACGTAATCAACTTTAATTTGATGCAGTGTGAAAAAAAATGCACAGAAATAAATTACTTTTCAAGAATAATTAAATAGATTCAACATCTTTCTTCAACAGAACTGCAGACTGCACAGATGATACCTTCCCAAAGGAAAAAGTACTATAGCTTACTAGGGTATATTAGACTTAATGGACTTCTATTCATTTTACATCAGATTAAAACTTTGGGTGTAAGATTCAGATAATTATTTATTAAAAGCTCGACATTTTAAATGAGAATAAGAAAGAAAAGTATGTCTTTGTGCCCCCTTCTCCCTGTTAATGCCCTATCGGCCCCCCTGGCTAAACTTAGCTAGATCCGCCCCTGCACAGTTACCAGCCGTCAGCTACGTAGAAAAAGATCCTCGAGTAGAAAGTAATATTAAATAAATTCTAACAACAACTTATCAAGCTTAAACGTGCTGCTGTTGTTCAGCCGCTGGTTTCCTCTTTCTGGTGCAAAGTGGGAGATAAACAAACAAGAGAGACGGACTCGCGACAGAAAAGCCGATCAGCTGATCATTGATCAGTTTCACGATTGAAGTAGCAGCAGGAGAGGGAGGGGGAGAGAAGAGGCAGTCCTCCATATATCGGTTGTTAAGCTTAACGCGGGAATGCTTTACAAACATTCAGAGATGAACTTACACACTTGCTTTACTTCTCTCTGGGATAACTTCCTCTGAGATGAAATGCAGGATTGGTAGCGAGGCTACAAATACACACAGCTGCTCTATCATGTGAGCACACTGCTCCGATGTGCTATGGTTATGAGGAGAGTTACGCCGTGTCGAAAGTTTTGTGTGGTGCTTTTTTGATATTTAATGGATCGATTACATTTTTTATTTTTCTCCGATATCCGATTCAGTAATTTATGTCAGTATCAGAGCGATACCGATATGTAATATCGGATCCATCTCTAATTCAGTCAGTCTGTTTTTGGTTTGGAGACACCTGTGAGAAAAGATGTTGGAAAACGTAAACTGTCCAGATTTGGTGGAGCCTGTCTCTCTGCAGCCTCTGATTTCTGTTTTGGCTTGTTGAAACCTAACATGCATTTGTGCTTTTATTTTCTTACTCTTCTTATATTTATTGTTTGTTTACTTGCACTGCTGTAACTGGAGCCTCGTCGTCTCGTCTCTCTATTTACTGTACTGTAGCGGAGATGACAATAAAGTTTACTTTGACTTCAGCAGCGAGCAGGCGCACCGAGGGCTCTTGCGTTTACTTTTCGCGTATAGAATTTCGAAAAAACATCGGTGCAAATTATAAGTCTGTATCATGATGTCTGGTGTTTTCGTGTTTGTTGTTTTGTTTTTATTTTGTTTTATTTTGCGAGTTGGTTATTAGATGCTGCTCCAGCCGGTCAGAGAATCCCCCGCCGCCCCGCCCTCTCCTCCCTGTGCCGGAAGCAGCAGGCGCACCTCGCAAACGGAGGGCACTCTTACTCCCAGCAAATGGGCGATAGAAAACTGATCGGTGCTTATGCCATTCCCAATATGCGCTGGCTGATGTAGGGGCAGCATGAGTATGAGCAATTTTTTATTTTTTTATTTTTTTTGCCGACGCCCCCCACCACGATGCCGCCCCGGGCAACCGCCCGTGTCGCCCGTATCAAAAACCGCTACTGTAGGTAGCTCTGTTTTGGAAGTTCAGTTAACGCTAGAAATCTGTTTTGGGGTTTGTACATGCTTTGTCTCTAGGGGCCACCGCATATATTTATATATAAACATATATAAATAAAACCACTACTTACATTAGTAATTCCTTTTGTGCATAATTTTATATTATTGTTAATAATAAATTAATTAAAGCAACAAAACAACCTGAAGAGCCGGTTTGGAGCCGAAAGAGCCGGCTCTTTTTAGTGAGCCGAGCCGAAAGAGCCGGTTCTCTAAAAAGAGCCGGAAATCCCATCACTAGTACATTGTCTGTCACTGCCACAGAGGGCAGGTCACGTCACAGTCTGCTCATTTTGCAGTGGTCAGTTTGTGGAACACGCACAAAGTATTTTATCATTTTCATGGATCGGGCGTGTTGTTGTTGCATAAAAAGATCACACAATAATAATAATTATAATAATTATAATGAATTAAAACAGAAAATATAAAAAAATGACAAAATATGATTGTGCAAATACTCCACATAGGAAATTATCACAAGACTTTTTTTTTCTTCAGTCAGACTTAAAACATGCATAATAATATTAGCCTATAGCGTTATGTGTTATTTGTGTAAAAACATCTATTTCTTTATTTTAGTCATTAAATCTGTTATAATACAAGTGTTGTGTCTGCCAAACTCTCTCTCCTTAAGGTACCTTTTCCCCCATTGATGTTCCAGGGATGTACCTTTCATTGGTGTGGATTTAACAGGCATTCTTCACATTTGTGATTTGTGTTTACTGTTATTTTGTGTTGTTGCTGACATCCACCTGGATGATCATAAAGCTTACTACTACCTCTTGTAGCACTTACGTGGAGGTATATATACACAGTGCCGATGGATAATTACCAAGGTAATGAGTAATTTGGGCTAGTATCAGAAGATTAAGAACGACTCTTAGAGCTCTGGTACATGAATGGCAAAGAAACCAGACAAACACAGTTGTGTGGCTTAAAAGTACTTTAGTGATGTTAAGCCTTTTAATAGAAATCAACACAAGATTACAACAGGTTTTAACAGAACTTATGAAAATGTATATGTAATGTCTAAAATTTTCCCCCAAAGTAGCAAAAAAATAGAATAAAAATAAAACTGTGCCACTTTGATGAGGAGCTCTTTTTGTGATACTGTTGCCATCTCTCCCAGGATGAATCCCTGAGCAGTGAAAGAGCATATCAGTTGTTTAACATGTTACTCTCTTCCTTGTAGGCTGCTGTGTTTTATTTTAATTTTTGAAATCACACCACATGAACATATATCCTCTAGTATGTTATGCACTTTCACATATCATATTAATAAACACAGTGGGCCACCATTACCAAAATATGCCAGTGTCAGTCCAGCCCTGAACCCAGATGATCCAGAATGCAATAAGACTTAAAATGGAGAGCAGTTCAGAGTCAGTTCAATATTAATGGAGTTCGTTTCTGTTATCACATGTTTACACTGACTTGCCTACTATTGCAACGTGGAAATGTTCTCAGTTGTTTGTGTTGTATGTTGTGTGTCATTATCTTGAAAAAAATTAAATGTTATACTTTTTAAAATCACTGTCCATCCATCCATCCATCCATCCATCCATCCATCCATCCACTTCCTCTTCTCCTTTTCAGGGTTGCAGGGGTTGATGGAGCCTATCCCAGCTGTCTTAGGGCGAGAGGCAGAGTACACCCTGGACAGGTCGCCAGTCTGTCACAGGGCTAACACAGACAGAGACATCCAATCACAATCACATTCACTCCCACATTCACACCTATGGGCAATTTAGTGTTTCCAGTTAACCTGTCCCCCACTTTAAAATCACTGTTTTCTACTAAAACTCCATTGTTAGCTATAGGGACAATCAACCCCATTCCTTCTGACAGCTAACCCAGCTATGGGGTCAAAATTTCAGAGTGTCATAGATGAATGAATGAACAGCAGTTCATCAAAGAGTAAAAAGTGTGATACCCAACCCCGGTCTACCCCACGGTTTCTCTCTCAAACACGCTCCTGGGAGGAGCATATTTAAATGAACCACACAAACTTGATTTACCGGCATGCAATTTCCTGCAAATTATACTAAATTTAACGCTGTGAAAGAATGCTTTGTTTTGTAACTGATGCGGTTTTGATAATCTTGTGTCGGTTTAGCTGCAATCAGAGGGGGAAATGTTATCAGAAGGAGTGCATAATTGGCTCTGCCCCGGTTTCACCCTGCATGTTTAGAGCCGTGCGTAATTCTGGTCAGTTTATGAATCAGTGGAACCGAGACAATGAAGCCTGTAATGCAGACTATAAAAACAAAAACAACGAGCTCAAAGACCCCAAAACAAAAAACTGTTGAGTCAGTGACAAGTTTTGTGGAATTTCCTATACTAACGATATGCTTCAGCATAAAAGCTGTGCTTATGAGTGAAAGAGAGGCGCTATTATTGACATTAAGACATAAATAGGAGTCATATATAGATTATATGGTGGAAGAAAAAAAAGGGGAAAAAACCAATCAGATGTTGTTAGCTGATTGAAGCTGATTTTTTAGTGCTTTCCCCCCCAGTATAACACATCAATGGGATGATTATTTTTATTCTCAAAAGCTCTGTATCAGTGTATTGCTATGTAACTACTCTCTCTTTCTCTCTCATAGAGACACACACGTGCACACACACACACAGACACACACACACACACACACACACACACATTCTTGCCCTCCACGTTGCAACACTACACTTCATTTTTCTTGACCCTCCCTTCCTTCCTCTCTTCATATACCAACAGAGAACGCCCATGGTGGGTTTCAGAGGCCAGAGCAAAGGAACTCCCTCGTCATCAACTTCAGACACACAGAAGCAAAGCAAATACACACACCCCACACCCACATGTGCACTCACTCACTCACTCACTCACTCACACACACATACACACTCACACACCCCACAGTTCCACATAAACTAAAAGAACCCACTGCTACCTCATAAGTCTCAGGCTGTGGCACCGTCAGCATCGATCAGCTGTTAACGTGACATAGAAGAAGGATGGCTTCTCCTGGATGGGCCGTCGCGCTCATGCTGTTTCAGCTCTTCCACTCAGGTGAGTGAACTGATGGCTGATTGGGTGCAGTGGGCAGCTCTGATGAGAAGAACCTGTTCAGTGTAGAAGCCAATTGGGCGATAGAAGCAGATAAGGTTAAAAAGTAAGAGTGTGACAAGAGAGATAACTGGGACTGAAGATGACTGGGCAGAGTGTGGTGGCTGCGCTTGTAAGAACCCCTGAGGCAAATTGATTTGTAGTTAAAAATGACATGTGATCACTTTTCTGAGGGTAAAGTTACTTTTTTTTTTTACTCTGCTAACCTAATCCAAGTATTTCAGCTCAGGTTTTTCCAAAATTGTAGGAAACTATTTAACTTTAAAAAAACGTAATATGTTGTTAGAGAGGATTCAAAGCGGTTACACATGATCATATCAAACATGAGACATTTGAAAACACAACACAAAACATTATCTACACATGTAAAGCTCCATTCTGCATCTGAAGAAATTTGAATTTGTGATTCTTAGACAGACTTAGCTGACAGTACTTCCCATTCACATTTTGAACGCAGGCTTTTCCTTAAAGATTTCCATCCCATCTTTGGGGATGCTTCCATCCCCAAAGATCTGCAAATCAGGAAAAAAAAGACGTCATTGATCCTTCAGGTTTTGAGACTTGTGATCCTGGTTTGGTCCGGAGACTACGCTCTCTGTAAGCTGACCCAGCTGGCAGTTGTACTGCATTGTTCACGTTGCAGAGTGGCACATGGGAAACACAACTATAAATTTTGACAGCCGGCACGCCTACTGCCAGTGAGATCATCTGATAGGCAGGAGAACAACCCCAGGACTCGATGGAACAATGGTCAATTGAAAAGAGGAGCGAGTTCTTACGATTTGGGCAGGGTGTCCTTCCTTCCTCAGAGGAACACACTGGGTGTATTCAGCATGCTATGAAACAATAGTTCACAATAGATCAGCTAAAATGAGTATTATTTCATGAGATGGCAAAATTTAATTGACCCTTGCATGTATTGTGTTAAGACTGAGAAAAAAAAAATACTCATGAGATCATGTGAGTTACAGTGCCAGGACAAACATAGGAGGAGACCCATCCTTTTATTCATGTTTTTATTTATAGTATTGGGTTTAACATCACAGGTATTCAGTGTGTTAGGTCTACATGTACAGTATCCTCCTTAATGTTCTGTTTTTCCATCTTATGGCATTCTCTCCACCATGTTTTACAGATGATGTAATGTGTTTCATTTCATAAGCTGTTTACTGTTATGGCACGGTATGGATCCAGTGTAAGGATCCATACCGCTAACTGGCTGCTGATAAAAGCAGCAGGATGAATCCTGAAGCGTAAAGGGCTCTCTGGCCAAGTTCAGCCAAATTTTATAAGACAGTGCTTCACAGCGTAAATAGATAATGACTCAAAGCATACCGCAACTCCCAGCAGAGCAGCTTTTCATAGACTGAAGATAAAACTGAATGCAGAGAGACGCACAAATGGGGTGCGAGTGGTTGCAGAAACGGCCTGGCAAAGCATCTCAAGGAAGGGAACACAGTAATTGTCCATGGGTTCGAAAATCCAGGGAGTGATTAAAGGATTTTCCTCCAAGTATTAAGAACACTTTATTTAAATACATTTAAAAATCCATTGTGGTGGTGTACAGAGGCAAAATAATAAATAAATAAACATTTTTTAAAAAAAGTACATTTAAAAAGTCACTGCAGTGTTTTTGTAGCTACTTTCATTTTCAGAAAGCTCACAATGAATTTTTAACAGGTTTTTTTTTTTCTTTCTTTACAAGCACAGTGGATGAACCCCAAAAAGTTGATTCTGTTCATCTGGATGTAGCGTTTTCAGTGGGAGAAACGTTTGTCCCTCATTCAGTCTCAACTGAAGAAGTTGCTAGTGTTTCTCCCACTGAAAACTCTACATC
This sequence comes from Pundamilia nyererei, assembly GCF_000239375.1. NCBI lineage: Eukaryota > Metazoa > Chordata > Actinopteri > Cichliformes > Cichlidae > Pundamilia > Pundamilia nyererei. Next base: position 1,417,543 of record NW_005187546.1, on the reverse strand, counting down.
CAGATGAACAGAACCAACATTTTGGGATTTCCTTACCTGGATGATTGAGCCTGCATGAAAAATTTTATAGTATTTTGAGGTTTTCTTCCAGTTTATTAAAAAAAAAGTACACGTAACACAAGGCTTTACAGTATTGCTGCCCCACAGATTGAACTTAGACAGAAAGGTACAACATGCAGTCTAAAGTTGCATAAGCTGACATTCGTAAGGAAAGCTTTAGCAACTAAAGACTTGGATTATTATAGTAAAGCGAGGAAAATTAGATCTTTTTTATTTCTTAGTTATAACATGTTGTGTGGATTTCTGATAAAAATAAAAGTGCAAAATGATTTTGCACAGACCTTAAAGATACAGTACACAGTGTTTACTTTCATGACTTATTATATCTTGCTCTTTCTCCCACTCCCTTAACCTCAGGTACTTCATACCCTGTTTTCACTAACACACCATCTCTTCCACCAGAATTCGCACTTCCCTTTCCAAATGTCAGCCTTGTCGCTTCTCCCATCACACCTGGAGAATCAACACAAAGTGTCCTCTGCCCTCTAAAGATATCACCCTCCACTGTGGTGGTCAGGTATGGCAAAAAGAGTGAGTGATTATTTCAGGCTGACGTAGGTAGTCAGTGATAAGAGTCTGTGTGCACTAACTTGCTGTTCACTCATCTGTGCAGTTTAAAGCCTTTTTGGACAATAAAATGATAGTTTGGTGTCACTCAGACATGGTGACCTTGTGGTATTTCATTGTTCAGAAAGGTTCACGAGGTTTTGACCTTGTGTTGAGCTTCTGAAATCTATGGTGCAAAGATCAGCACTCTGATTTTTATCTTGGATCAATTTCCAACTATTACACATTTCAGTTGCTGTCATGACTTTTACTTGACTTTTATTGAAATGTAAGAGGCAACGTCAAGAAAATGTCACCAAATTAACAGAATCATCTGCGTGTCTGAGGGAATTAATTGTGTATCTCCTTTTACAGGTTTGGAGATCCAGTCAAAGCTAACTGCTCCATACAAAGAATGGGGTATTTTGGCATTGGTTGGGAAGTCCCACTGGTAGGTTAATCAGTGTTTGATTATACACAGTGTTTTATATGTTGAGAACCAAACAAAACCCACTAAACTAAACTAAATATAAGCCTTATATCCTCACTTTGTAGTTTTACATAAGAGAGCTGTATATTTTCATCACACAGTCTTCACAACTTCATATCCAATGCAAAGAGAGTTATGATAAGTGTGAAGTGTATTGGGAAATAAAGAAAGAGCACTGCAGATGCAGTATTTGCTTTGAGGGCGTTGACTGAGAAGTATTGAGAAGGTCAGGAGTTGCACTGTGTTTGTGGATCTAAAGGGCATGATAGGGTGCCAAGATAGGAACTGGGGTACTGCCTGAAGAAGTCAGGAATGGCAGAAGATGCAAGGATGATGCCAGACATGTCTGAGGACAGCGAGACATTGGTGAGGTGTGAGTACATCAGGGATCGGCTGTGAGCCACTTCTTGTTGACAGTAGTGATTGACAGTCTGACAGATGAGGCGAGGCTGGAGTCTGCATGGACTATGATGCTCACTAATGAAATTGTGATCAGTAGTGAGAGTATGGAGTAGGTGGAAAAGAACCTGGAGACATGGAGGTATGCTCAGAGGAGAAGAGGAATGAAAGTACAACTAAAACAGGATAGATGTGTAAATCAGAGGAAGACAGATGAAAAGGTTACCATGGAAGCAGCAGAAGTGGTGAAGGTAAATTCAATTCAATATTATTTATATAGGAAAAACTTTTTAACGAGAAGAAACCCATGGAAGAACCGTGCCCAGGGAGGGGCAGGCAATTGTTGAGATTGGTTGGGGGTGAAGAGAAGGACACAGGAAAAATAGACACTGTGAAAGAGAGCATAATTTCAGCATAATTGTCAATAAGGAAAGTCTTAAGAGTAAACTTAAAAGTAAAGAGGGAATCTGTCTCCTAAATTCAAACTAGGAACTGGTTCCACCAAAGAGGAGCCCGAAAGCTGGAGACTGTCTCCCATTCTACTTTTTAATACTCTAGGAACCACATGTGAACTCAGTCTGACTGTGAAGTGATCTGATGGGGTGATACAGTACTAAAAATTCTTAAAAGACGTATTTTGGAATGATGATTTTGAATCTGATTCTGGATTTAACAGGGAGCCAATGAAGAGAAGACAATATAGAAGAAATATGTACTCTCTTACTAGTCTATGTCAGTATTCTTGCTGCAGCATTTCACCTCAAGTAAAGGCATTTCAGGGAGTTTTTAAGGCATCCTTATAATAATGAATTACCGTCATCGAGCCTAGATGTAATAAATGCATGAACTAGTTTTGGAGGTCCACCTACATTGTTCTTTGTAAAAAAGTGATTGCCCCCTAAACCTAATAACTGGTTGGGCAACCCTAAGCAGCAACAACTGCAATCAAACATTTGTGATCACTGGCAATGAGTCTTTTACAGCACTTTGGAGGAATTTTGGACCACTTGTCTTTGCAGAATTGTTGTAATTCAGCCAAAATCAAGGGTTTTCAAGCATGAATTACCTTTTTAAGGTCATGCCACAGCATCTTAATCTGATTCAGGTCAGGACTCCAAAGCAGTCCTGCTCTTTTTCTTAAGTTAGAGGTGGACTTGCTGGAGTGTTTTGGATCACTGTCTTTCTGCAAAAACCAAGTGCTCTTCAGCTTGAGGACACAAACAGATGGCTGGATATTCTCCTTCAAGATGTTTTGGTAGATCCATGGTTCCATTTACCAGAGCAAGTCTCCCAGATCCCTAGGCAACAAAGCAGCACTGGACCATCACATTACTGCCACAACGTTTTACTGCTGGTATGTCGTTCCTTTTCTGAAATGCTGTGTTACTTTTACACACCCCAGTCTGACCATTTTTCAAGGCTTGGGGATCATCACGATGTTTTCTGGAAAACTGAACTACGCCTTTATGTTCCTTTTGCTCAGCAGTGGTTTTCATCTTGGAACCATTTGGGGACATTTTTGCCCAGTCTCTACCTTATGGTGAAGTCATGAACACTGAACTGAAGCAAGAGAGGCCTACCGTTCTTTGTTCCGGGGTGTTTTGAGACCTTTTGGATGAGTCGTTGCCGAGGTCCTGGGGTAACTTTGTTCAGCCAGTGAAAGTTCACCACTGTTCCATGTTTTCGCCATTTGTGGATAATGTCTTTCACTGTGGCTCGCTGGAGTCCCATAGCTTTAGAAATGGCTTTATAACCTTATCCAGACTGAGATCTGAGTTACATCGTTTCTCACTTGTACCTGAATTTCCTTCGATCGCAGCATGATTTCTAGTTTTGGAGGACTTTTTGGTCTACTCTACTTTGTCAGGCAGGTCCTATTTAAGAGATTTGATTGAGCACAGGTGTGGCAGTAATCAGATCTGTGTATGGCTACAGACGTTGAACTCTGCTTTTCAAAGACGTGATACACCACAGTTAATTTCCCCTTAATAATAAACATCATTTAGAAACAGCATTTTGTTTACTTGTTAATATTAAAATTAGTTTAATGGGCTGACACATTTGAGTGTGATACACACACACACACACACACACACACACACACACA